>NC_092370.1:247077811-247389157 GCF_030028105.1 Mobula birostris | reverse complement strand
AATCTATGTGTATAAATTATCTTTTGTATTTATATTGTGTTTTTTATATCAGAATAAGAATCAGAATCATGTTTAGTATCACTGGCATATGTCATGAAATTTTTTGTCTTTGCAGTGGCAGTACAATGCGATACACAATAATAAGAAAAAAAATCCATGAAGTACAGTAAGTAGATAGCTAAATAAGTAGTGCAAAAATATATAAGCTCTAAGTACATATTTATATTTATTGTGTTTTTTAGTATTATGTTCTTTATCATTTGTGGGTTTCTTTTTGTGCTGGAGTAGACTGAAAAACAGTTACTTTCCCCAAACAGTAAAGCTGATCAAAACCTCCACCCACGAACCCACACCTCCACACACACACCCACCACGACTATCACTTCCTGTCAGTCACTTTATATATAGACACTCCTCTGCCTATTGTTACTTTATGGATATACAGTCCATCTATGTATAGTACCTATAAAAAATATTCCCCCTCCCCCGCCAGAAGTGTTCATGTTTTATTGTTTTATAACATTGAATCACAATGGATTTAATTTGGCTTTTTTGACCCTGATCACCAGAAAAAGACTCCTTCATGTCAAAGTGAAAACAGATCTCTGCAAAGTGATCTAAATTATAAATATAAAACACAAAATACTCGATTGCATAAGTATTCGCCCCCTTTAATCTGACACACCAAATCATCACTGGTGCAGCCAATTGGTTTTAGAAGCTACATAATTAGTTAAACTGAGATCACCATGTTGCATTCAAGGTGTTTCAGTTGAATGGCGTAAAAATACATCTTTATCTGGAAGGTCCAACTGCTGGTGAATCAGTGTCCTGGCAAAATCTACACCATGAAGACAAAAGAACACTCCAAGCAACTCCACCAAAAGTTATTAAAAAGCACAAGTCAGAAGATGGATACAAGAATATTTCCAAACCACTGAATATCCCTTGAAGTACAGTCAAGTCGATCATCAAAAAATGGAAAGAATATGGCACAGCTGTAAGTCTGCCTAGAGCAACCATTCTCAAAAATTGAGTGACTGTGCAAGAAGAGGACTAGTGAGGGAAGCCACCAAGACATCTGACAACTCTGGAGGAAATACAAGCTTGAGTGGCTGAGATGACAGAGACTGCACATACAACAACTATTACCCAGGTGCTTTACCAGTTGAAGCTTTATGGGAGAGTGGCAAAGAGAAAGCCACTGTTGAAAAAAAAACTCTCATAAAATCTCTGCTGGAGTTTACCAGAAGGCACATGGGAGACTCTAGTCAGCTAGAGAAGATTCTATGGTCTGATGAAACCAAAATTGAGTTTTTGGCCATTAGGCTAAATGCTATGTTTAGCGTAAGCCAAACACTTCACATCATCAAAAACAGACCATCCTGACTGTGAAGCATGGTGCGGGGATGCTTCACTGCAACAGGCGTGTGAAGGCTTGTGAAGGTAGAAGGTAAAATGAATGCAGCAAAATACAGGGAAATCCTGGAGGAAAACCTGATGCAGTCTGCAAGAGAACTGCAACTTGGGAGAAGATCTGTTTTCCAGCAAGACAATGACCCCAAGCATAAAGCCAAAACTACACAGTAATGGCTTACAAAAAAAGGTTAATGTCCTGGAATACCCAAATCAGAGTCCAGACGACAATCCAATTGAGAACCTGTGGCTGGACTTGAAAAGGGCTTTTCATTCATGATCCCTGTGCAATCTGCCAGAGCTTGAGCAGTTTTGCAAGGAAGAATAGGGAAAATTTGCAGTGTTCAGACATGGAAAGCCTATAGAGGCCTATCCTGTCACAACCATGGATTCAGCAGTGCAGTAGATGCGGCAATTGCGCTTGTGAATTTGCTTGTGTCAGCTAATTATTATTTAATCGTGATAGTATTTAACTCCATACTTGTCATCGTAGTGCTTGTCGAGACTTGGACAGAGCACAGCAACGCTTTGCTGCCTTCCCTGAGAAATTGGACTTAACGAGTCAACTGATTCTGAAGACTAGCGGTATCCATTTAATGTTTAGATTTTCTTTTCAGCCGCAGTGTAGGCTTCGTTTCCCATTTGAGAGTTTGTTAATGGCCCTGTGTGGCCTAGCGTTTATTGTTTATTTTCCCTTTAACACTGTTCACATTAAAGTTTGTGAACTATCAACCTGCCTCAGCGTCTCTCACTCTGCACTTGGGCCATATCCGAACCTGGTAACAGCAAGTCTCGACCACACAAAGATGGACCCAGCAGAGAGAGAGCAGCTGACCTTGGCCGTGAGATTCATTGGCCAGGTAGCAGACAAGCAAACAGGCAGCTCTGTCTCTGTGCTCTGTCTGAGCCTCGACAAGCACTACGACGACAAGTACGGAGTTAAGTACTATCACGATTAAATAATAATTAGCTGACACATACAAATTCACAAGCACAATTGCTGTATCTACTGTGCTGCCGAATCCATGGTTGTGATATATCCCTACAGACTCAAGGCTGTAATTGCTGCCAAAGGTGCATCTACTAAACACTGACTTGAAGGGGGTGAGTAATTATGCAATTAATTATCTTGTGCTTAATAATTGTAATCAATTTAGACCAATTTATGGAAATTTGTTTGCACTTGGAGACAAAAGAGTCTTTTTCTGTTGATCCGTGTCAAAAAAGCCAAATTAAATCCACTGTGATTCAATATTGTAAAACAATGAAACATGGAAAATTTGAAAGGGGAGTGAATACTTTTTATAGGCACTGTATATAAGCTCTCTTATGTATTTATATTTATTGTTTTCTTTATTATTATGTTCTTTAACATTTGTGGGGGTTTTTTTGGTGCTGCGTCATATCTTGAGAAACAATTATTTTGTTCTTCTTTACATTTGTGTACTGGAAATGAGATTAAACAATCTTGAATCTTGTATTCATGAACAATCTGATTTTGAGCTGGCCAGTGTCACTCTTTGGTGTGACTAAGATAGTCTGACTTATTCTGGTTTGCATTTGACAGCCATCTCACAAAAGTTTCCATAGAGTTTGGATTCAAATAAAATAACTGTACTTTTTGAGCCAACATTCCACGGAAAATTAGCACAGCAGAAGAACAACTCTAGTTGGCTTTAAAAAAAATCCTCATTGTTATTTTATTTTTTAGTCTAGCCAAATGTCCACATTAACAGATGTAAGCAGTTACTTCAAATGTTAAATATTGTGTATGGCTCATCACCAAAAGATGAAAATTGCTTTGGATTTGTTTTACAACTTGCCCAGACATTGCAAAGAGTAGGTTACAGGAAATCCCATTGGCATTTTATCCCATCAACTTGTTCACATCAGTTGTAACTCAAGTGTTAGAATCTCAAAGCTGGCACAAATAATACTTGAGACCTTATTTGTACTCTGAGATCCAAGCAAACAACCCTATGACATCACCAAAGAGGGACAGGGAAATCCCAACTCCAATTCAACGAATAGAGTGGATCCCAGTTAACTGGGACACATCAGGCCCATTTCATTTAGGCCCAATCAAGCAGCTGCCCCAATTAGCTGAAGTTTTATGGAAATAATTAAAAAGCTATAAAAAAGACAAACTATCGTTCAACTGAGTAGCAAATTATGTATGTAAATGAAATACAGAACAAATTAGAACATTACCATAACTCCCACAATACTATATAAATGTGTATTCCTTCATTATATGATCAACAGAGGAACTCATCCAGTGTACGCTACCGTGTTCTTTTAATTGACTGTAAATGAACAAAATCAGTGCACAGACCTAGGGCATTTTTTTTTGCTGGTGTCAAAATCTCTTTATGGCATCTTGGCAAGGGTCTGAACTGTTATAAAGTCAAAATAAAAAACAAATTTATCTTGGGATCACCGCTTTTTGAATCAGCGTCTGTCAGGCCAAATAGATAATATAACACAAGCACAAACAACTGACACTATTAAGAAACTGTTTGCTCTAAGCACAGTGTAGTGTCTAACGGCCAGGCAATTATACATGACTGACACTAGTCAGAAACTGCTCGGCAACAGTCTCCTGTCTCAATTAAGAGGCATAGTGTCCCAAAAAATTAAAAGAATCCTGCTAGTTTCTCAATTAGCTTTTGTTCTTTAAGACTTCTCCCAAATAAGAAGCTGCCCTGGTTAACTAATAGCCCAAATAACTGTATAAGAATTTTCTTGACATTGATTTCCATAGAATCTTTATTTTTGTGATCTGTTGCTATGCCAAATCACTCAGTGGCAGTCACATTTTAAAATGATTTCTCTGGCTGCAAAGCATCCTATAATATAAATGCAAACTGCGTGCTTAAAAAGAAATGAAAATTTGCATAAAGCCTCATTCTCAGGATGAGGCTTTTTATTCCAGGACGAGGGAGATGTCCTCCTTTTTTAAAGAAAGGGGCTTCCCTTCCTCCACCATCAACTCTGCTCTCAAACGCATCTCCCCCATTTCACGCACATCTGCTCTCACTCCATCCTCCCGCCACCCCACTAGGAATAGGGTTCCCCTTGTCCTCACCTACCACCCCACCAGCCTCTGGGTCCAACATATTATTCTCCGTAACTTCCGCCACCTCCAACGGGAGCCCACAACTAGGCACATCTTTCCCTCCCTCCCCCCCCCCCGCTTTCCGCAGGGATCGCTCCCTACGCGACTTCCTTGTCCATTCGACCCCCCCCATCCCTCCCCACTGATCTCCCTCCTGGCACTTATCCTTGTAAGCGGAACAAGTGCTACACATGCCCTTACACTTCCTCCCTTACCACCATTCAGGGCCCCAGACAGTTCTTCCAGATGAGGTGACACTTCACCTGTGAGTTGGCTGGGGTGATATACTGCGTCCGATGCTCCCGATGAGGCCTTCTATATATTGGCGAGACCCGACGCAGACTGGGAGACCACTTTGCTGAACACCTACGCTCTGTCTGCCAGAGAAAGCAGGATCTCCCAGTGGCCACAGATTTTAATTCCACATCCCATTCCCATTCTGATATGTCTATCCACGGCCTCCTCTACTGTAGAGATGAAGCCACACTCAGGTTGGAGGAACAACACCTTATATTCCGTCTGGGTAGCCTCCAACCTGATGGCATGAACATTGACTTCTCTAACTTCCACTAATGCCCCACCTCCCCCTCGTACCCCATCTGTTATTTATTTTTATACACACATTCTTTCTCTCACTCTCCTTTTTCTCCCTCTGTCCCTCTGACTATACCCCTTGCCCATCCTCTTGGTTCCCCCCCCCCCCGTCTTTCTCCCCGGGCCTCCTGTCCCATGATCCTCTCATATCCCTTTTGCCAATCACCTGTCCAGCTCTTGGCTCCATCCCTCCCCCTCCTGTCTTCTCCTATCATTTTGGATCTCCCCCTCCCCCTCCCACTTTCAAATCTCTTACTAACTTCCTTCAGTTAGTCCTGACGAAGGGTCTCGGCCTGAAACGTCGACTGTACCTCTTCCTAGAGATGCTGCCCGGCCTGCTGCGTTCTCCAGCAACTTTGATGTGTGTTGCTTGAATTTCCAGCATCTGCAGAATTCCTGTTGTTTGCATTTGCATAATGGAGCAGATTTCAAGACATCCCAAGCACCTTAAAACTAATGGAGTACAGTGTTGTGTTTTGAAACTTCAAAACATTAAACTAATTCAAAAGAAGACATGAGAGTCTGAAATACGAGTCTAACTTCATGTTTACTTTAAGCAAGGAGTGCACGTATCACATGGTGGTGTGATGATGTATGCAATTCACATCATTTATACATATCTCATAATTAGTTCAATGAATAAGAATGCTTAATCAATTAATTTTACTCAACAATTACTCAAATATTACTTATATATTAAATACACAACATACATAGCTGTTGCTATATAGGAAACTCTACCTAGAACAAGGACCTACTCAGATCACCAAAGTGAAGACAAAGAGGATAAATTCTGGCCAGGATATCAATGATGTCACCCAGCTCTCCACAAAATCATACCTTAGAATAATGTGTATCCGCCAGAGATGGAAGATTATCAGGATGACATTCTCAATGGAAGTATCTTTTTCATTTAATTATGTTATTTTTATTTAGATAGGGAAAAAAGTGCAGAACAGGCCCTTCTGGCCCAACGAGCTGCACCACACGGCACAGAAATGTACCTATTTAACCCCAGTCTAATCACAGGACAGTTTACAATGACCAATTAAACTACTAAATTGTTCATCCTTGGACTGTGGAAGAAACCAGAGCTGCCAGAGGAAACCCATACGTTCATGGGGAGGACGTACAAACTCCTTACAAATGGCATTGGAATTGAATTCAAACTCCAGCACCTTGAGCCGTAATAGAGTTGTGTTAACTGCTATGCCACCATGACACCATTCATGTACCTTCATGGTAATACCATCATCATTTATACAATCATCACTGTTCCTTCTTTCTGCAGTTGCACGGTTTGTTGTCATCTGCAGTCTGGTTGAACGCCCCATTGGGGCAGTCTTTCACTGATTCTGTAATGGTCATTATTCTATAGACTTGTTGAGTATGCCCACAAGAAAATATATTTTAGGGCTGTATATAGTGACATGTATGTACTGTGATAATAAAATGTACTTTGAACTGAATATATACTGCCCTCCTTGGATATTTTCCTTCCAACTTTTGACAATTATATAAAATTACCTATCTATAATGTGAAATCAATGTTTAGGGTGATGAATCTAGGTTTATGTGTAACCTGTGAGTGAAAATGTAAGCCTGTGATTCTAAAAGTGGGTTTATTTTCCCTGAGAATTTGAGCCAAATTGCACATTTCCACAGAAAACAGCTTTAGTGCAAATGTCAGCATGTTCTGTACTTGCATGCCTGCAGAATTTAGCTTGGAAGTTCTGAATGCACTGTTCGCCTGATCTCCCGTCACAGGCCTGGACCTGGGACTGAGGCCAGGGATGATCCCATAAGGTTTCAAACTGAGGGGAAACTATACATCACAACTAGCTTCTCAGCTCTTTACCCTTCAGTTGTTCTGCTGAGTGGATTTGTTGATCTCAAAGCTTCATTAAAAATTTATCTTAATTTTTAAAAATCTGTTAATTCATGTGAGCTGAATTCATTTTAATGAATTTCCAACATTTTAATCATTTTTGAAAAGATTCACTTATTTAAATGTTTTCAATGCTTTCTAGTTAACTCCACCATGGACTGTCCCAGTGCCATCTGTTAAAGGAGGGTTGGGCTCAGGGCGAGCAACTCCATCCCGTTAAAAACCCAGAGCTACAGAAATGCCAACAGAAGCTCCAAAGGCATCATTCCTGGGAGAGGAAAGACCTGTGAAGATGGGTTACATCTGGGGACAACTTAAAGACAAACCCAGGAGAGAGGACACTGGTGAGCTGCTGTCGGGCCTATGCCCCAGTAGGGCTGATGGACCTAACTAAGAAAGTAAGTAATGTTTTCTAGATATCTCTGACCATACAGTCTGTAGGTGTATCACATCATTTGGTCCAGTTACTGCTCTGCCTTATATTCTAGAGCAGTGATTCCCAGACTGGGCTTCACGAACTCCTTGGTTAATGGTAGGGGTCCATGGCATAAAAAAAGTTGGGAGCCCCTGTTCTAGAGGGATCTAGCATGGAAACAGGCCCATCGACCCACTTAGTCTGTGCTGACCGAGTACCCATGTTTGCCATTAATCCAACTCTAACCCATTTACATTCCAATCAACCCTTAGATTCTTCTCTTACCTACAGACTACGGGGTACTTGTGTCAGTCAAGTAACTCAGCAAGTTTATGGGAGGGGAAAATGAGCACCCTGGAGAAATTTATGCAGTTACAGGGAAAGTGTACTAAACTCGGATGTGGAGATTAATCACAGATCACTGCTGCAACTTTACTCGCTGTGAGTATGTACCTTGGGCAAGAGGATATCTACTAGCTGTGCCTTGGGGGAGAGGAGATTCACTCGCTGTGAGTATGTGCCTTGGGGGAGAGGAGATTTGGAACTATCTGACCACCAAGTGGCTCTACTTTCTTAGAAGTCTGCGCAGGTTTGTCATGTCATCTAAAACTTTGAAAAAGCTTCTATATATACCCAGTGGAGAGAGTATAGTGACTGGTTGTTTCACAGCCTGATATGGGAACACCAATGCTCTTGAACAGAAAACCTACAAAAGGAGCGCTGTCACAGGAAAGCAGAATCCATCATCAGGGACCCCCACCATCCAAGCCATGCTCTCTTCTCGCTGCTGTCATCAGGAAGGAGGTACGGGAGCCTCAGGTCCCACCCCAACTGGTTCAGAAAGAGTTAATATTCCTCAATCATCAGGCTGTTGAACCAAAGAGGGTAACTTCACTCACCCCAACAATAAGCTGGACATGAATTCACTCTTAACAAATCTACAACTTGTGTTCTCAATATTTATTGCTAATTTATTATTTTTGTATTTGCATAAACTGTTCCCTTTTGCACATAGCTTCTTGTCCATCTCTGCCATGTGCAGAGATCAATTTCATTGATTCTATCATGTTTCTTTGTATCTACTATGAATGCCTGCTTGAAAATGAATCTCTTAACAGCATATGGTTATATATGTACTTTGGCAAATCTTTTTACATTTTACATTTTTCTTACTGACCTCAAATGGGGATTGTTTTCCCTCCCAAGACTAGCATTTCAGTAAAATGCCAAGTAATATTGGATGTTGAAAGGCCTAGATAGAGTGCCCATGGAGAGGATTGATAGTGGGTGAGTCTAGGGCCAGGGGACACATTTTCAGAATACAAGGACATCCTTTAGAACAGAGATGAAGAGCAATTTCTTTAGCCCGAGGGAATTCATTGCCACAGACAGTGTGAAGGCCAAGTCAATGGGTATATTTAAGGCAGAGGTTGATAGGTTCTTGATTAGTAAAGGATTGAGAGGATAATAAATCAGCCATGATAGAATGGAGAAGACACACTGGGCCGAACGGCCTAATTCTGCTCCTGAGCCTTATGGTCTTATAGCGATGCCGAGCCCAACAGTGGATAAGCACTGGTCAGTATTGGCTCTCTGCAAGAAAGATGCAGACTCAGTTTTTATTAAGAGAAGTCACCTTTTTCGGTAAACCATTGCAAATTTACATGCACCTCAATAATCCCAATGCTTCAAAACAATTTTACTCACCATAACTACTTGAAAAGATTCATGTAAGACTTAAAAAGGAGGAGAATTCTGTTTTTTATTGGTGGCGCCATGTGCACACAAGTGTTGTGCATGGCCACCACCGGGGCTATCCTCTCTTCTTGCTTCTGCAATCAGGAAGAAGGTACAGGGGGGATCAGGCCCCACACCTCCAGGCTCAGGAACCGTCATTACCCCTCAACCATCAGGCTCTTGAACCAATGGTGATACTTCACTCATCCTGACACTGAAATGATTCCACACAGTATGGACTCACTTTCAAGTTCTGGATATTTCAAGTTCTCATGTTCTGGATATTTATTTCATATTATATATATATATTTTTATTTTTTGTATTTGCAAAATTTGTTGCCTTTTACACATTGGTTGTCAGTCCGTGTGTGCAGGTTTTCATTGATTCTATTGTTTTCTTTGTATTTACTGTACATGCCTGCGAGAAAAAGAATCTCAAGGTTGTATATGGTGACATATAGAGTACTGTGCAAAAGTCTTAGGCACGTATACAGTATATTGCTAGGGTGCCAAAGACCTTTGCACAGCACTGTAGTAACTTTATGCATTGCACTGTACTGCTGACACAAAAAAATTATATGACATATGTGAATGATGATAAACCTGATTCTGATATGGATCTCTATTGTGAATTGAGAGTGGGAAGGGGTCAGGGAGGGGGAAATCATGGTTGGGAAAAGGGCGAGGGAGGGAGCGGGAAGCACCAGATAGACATTCTATCATGCTCAATAAACCAATTGTTTCAAATCAAATTACCTCGCCTGGTGTCTCAGGGCTGGGTGTGTCGGCATCTGTGCTGCCTTGCTCCCCCCTCTCCCCGGTACTCCTCTCTGCCACCTGTCCCACACCCCTCCCGTGGCACTCCACCTTCGTCATTCCCAACATCCTTTGCTCCTGCCAGATTTACAAACTTGCTCTCTGCCCCACATTGACAAATGCAGTACCATGCAAAAGTCTTAAATACCCTAGCTATACATATGTGCCTACGACCTTTGCACAGTACTGTATGTACTCTGGTAATAAATTTACTTTGAACTTTGAACTTACTTTCTGCAAATTCATTGTGATTATCAACAATTGAGCTAAATGTGTGAACCATTGCTCTCCACTTTGGCACCCTCTAAGCAACAAAGTTGATTTCTACCCAGTGGTTTCCTACGACTCGTGGCTAATCCAATTAGGTTCTCTGGAGTTCAAGTGGCAGCATACAGATCATGTTGTACATTATGCTTAGCTTGTTTGTAATTAGTGTCAGCTTTTTTGTTCATTTTTCCATTTAGCCAATGTTACTTATCCTTGACCCTGAGAAGAGTTTTCTTGGCTGAATTTAGAGACTCTTTATTTAGCATTTGAATTTAAGAACGCGCAAAACTCAAAAGCAAATCCACCATTTAGAAAACTGAATTGGTTGGACTCTCTACTGCTGTTCTCAAAGTGACACATTTTTCATCCTCATGGATGATATTTATTTATCATCACAATTTATTTATTTATTGAGATACCGCACAGAATAGGCAGTTCTGGCCCTTTGAACCGCACCACACAACAATCCCCTGATTTAATCCTAGCCTAATCACGGGACAACTTAAAATGACCAATCAACCTGCCATCCAGTATGTTTTTGGCTGTGGGAGGAAACTGGGCCACTCGGAGGAAACCCACACGGTAAAAAGGAAAGCGTAAATATTCCTTACACGCAGCGGTGGGAGTTGAAACCGAATCGTCCGTACTATAAATGCTACCATGCCACCTCATAGCTCAGTTCCTCACTCCTGTATCTGTCCCATGAAGCAGAATGGGTGATGTGCAACAATAGACCAAGAATGTGGCTTTTTTCAGGGGTGACATGGAAGTGCAGCAGTAAGTGGTGACGCTATTACAGTTCAGGGGTCCGAGTTCAGAGTTCACTTCTGATGTCATCCATTTGGAGATAGAAGTTTCTTCCCATGAACACGTGGGTTTCCAATGAGTGCTCCAGTTTCGTCCCACATTCCAAAGATGTTCTGGTTAATCGGTTAATAGGACACTGTTAATTGTCCTGTGATTACATATTAAGACCATAAGACCTAGGAACAGAATTAGGCCATTTGGCCATTGAGTCTAGCCTGCCATTCTATCATAGCTGATCCTTTTTTTCCCGCCTCAGCCCCACTCCCCATAACCTTCGATGTTGTGTCCTATTCTCCGGCCTTCTCCCCGTAACCTTTGATGCCATGTTCAATCAAGAACCTATCAAGCTCTGCCTTAAATATACCCAACAACCTGGCCTCCACAGCTGCCTGTGGTAATAAATTCCACAAATTCAGCACCCGCTGGCTAAAGAAATTTCTCTGCATCTCTGTTTTAAATGGACGTCCCTCTATCCTGAGGCTGTGCCCTCTTGTCTGAAACTCCCCCACTGTGGGAAACATCCTTTCCACACCTACTCTGTCTAGGCCTTTCAACATTCAAAAGGTTTCAATGAGATCCCCCTTTATCCTTCTAAATTCTAGTGATTACAGACCTAAAGCCATCAAACATTCCTTGTTTGATAAACCTGTCATTCCTGGAATCATTCTTGTCAATCACCTCTGGACCGTCTCCAATGCCAGCACGTCTTTTCTCAGGCGAGGAGCCCAAAACTGTTCACAATACTCAAGGTGAGGTGATAAAGCATCAACATCACTTCCATGCTCTTATATTCAAACCCGCTTGAAATGAATACTAACATTGCATTTGCCTTCCTCTCCATCGACTTAACCTGCAAGTTAACCTTTAGGATGTTCTGCACAAGGACTCCCAAATCCTTTTGCATTTCAGATTTTTGGATTTTCTACACATTTAGAAAACACATTTATTTCTACTACCAAAGTGCATGTTTTGAGTTTTGCACGGTTTAAACTTCAAATGTTACGTAAGGAGTCTCTAAACTCAGTCAAGAAAACTTTTCTCAGGGTTGAGGATAAATAACATTGGCTACTTGGAAAAATTAACAAAAAAGCTGACACTAATTACAGGTAAGATAAACATAATGTGCATTTTCCAATATAATATTTCATTTGCCACTTTCTTGCCCATTCTGCTCATCTGTCAACGTCCTTCTGCAGCCTTTCTCTTTCCTCAACACTACCTGCCCCTCCACCAATCTTCATATCATTTGAAAACCTGGCACCAAAGCCATCTGTTCCATCATCTAAATCATTTATACACAGCATAAAAAGAAGTGGTCCCAACACCAACCTCTGTGGAACACCACTATTCACTGGCAGCCAACTAGACAAGGATAATTTTATTCCCACTTGCTGCCTCCTATCATTCTGTCAATGCTCTAACCATGTTAGTAATTTCCTGTAATACCATGAGTTCTTAAGCTGGTAAGCAGCTGCATGTGTGGCACCTTGTCAAAGGTCTTCTGAAAGTCCAAATATACAAAATCCATTGCATCTCCTTTATCTATCCTACTTGTAATCGCCTCAAAGAATTCCAACAGGTTTATCAGGCAAGATTTTCCCTTAAGGAAACAATGCTGACTTTGTCCTATTTTGTCCTGTGTCACCAAGTACTCCAAAACTTCATCCTTAACCGTTGACTCTAAAATTTTCCCAACCACTGAGGTCAGGCTAACTGGTCTATTAGTTCATTCTTTAGGTGCCCTGTCATATGATATGGGTGATCATGGGCTTTCCATGACCTTGATTGTCCTTGGCAATTTTTTTTACGGAAGTGGTTTGCCGTTGCCCTCTTCTAGGCAGTGTCTTTACAAGACGGATGATCCTAGCCATTATCAGTACTTTTCAGAGACTGGTCTGCCTGGCATCAGTGGTCGCATAACCAGGACTTGTGATATATACCATCTGCTCATACGACCATCCACCAGCTGCTCCCAATGTTTCACGTGACCCTGATTTGGGGGGGGCTGCGGTCTCAGGCTACGTCCACACTACGCCGGATAATTTTGAAAATGAAGCGTTATAACGAGCAGTCGGTATGAACGGCGTGAGAGTTAAATTGTAAAGTGAGCTTTTTTGACTAGATCCCCTAAATTGATTTGATTGAGTCTATCTTTAGAAATATTAATGTCAGAAATACTGCGCAGGTCTGGCAGCAGAAGATTCCACTCTCTTGTTGATCTTGGGTAGAGGACGGCTTCATGTGTGTGTTGTTTACTTTATTGTCTACGTTAATAGCTTGTTTGGAATTAAACATCTCCACGTTCTCCACTGCTGTGCTGACTTTGTAGTCGTTTGTAACTCGCAGAAACAACTTGACTTCATTGTCTGTCTAAACAAAGAAGTCCGGTCTAATTTTTCCAGCAGAGGTTTTCTTTGTATTCCTTGAAGACATTGTTGAAAACTTTCTTTCGCTGTTGTTGTTGGTACTCTAGTTTTTGTTCAATGGAAATAGCACAATGCCGCTGCGGAAACGTAAATATTATACTGTTTCCTCTTCGCTTGTTTTTTCCTGTAGATGTGTCTGCGCATGCCCAGTAGGAATAGATTTGCCCAAATATCCGTTTTAGTGTGGACAGAGATATTTTGAAAAATGCCTAGTGTGGACGCCTGCTGTTTTTACTCGAAACCGGCGTTTTCAAAATTATCCGGTCTAGTGTGGACGTAGCCTCAGTCTGCAGGCCAGCAGAAGGAAGGAGCATCTTACACCACCTTTGATAGAGACATATCTCCACTCTGCCACCCAACCTCTGATTAGGCTAGTTTAAAAACGTGGGTTGTTGGGTGGTTCAGCTCGTTGTGCCAGAAGGGTCTATTCTATGCTGTGTCTCTAAATAAAATAGTTACCACAGAGAAACCAAACACTGTTTGGGCCATCACTATGCAGAGTGTCGGCACTCAATCTGCAACAGTGATCCAGAATTTCTGGTTGTCTCCACTTTAATTCTCCATCTCCACTATTTGTGACATTTACCAGGAGAGTTGTATATGAAGGGCCCAAAGCACCCTATCATCCAACCCACAATCTCTTTGACCGTTTACTGTCAAGAAGGAGGTACAAGAGCCTCCAGACTAGGACAGCCAGACTGGGTAACAGCTTCTTCCATCGGCCTAATGAATACCCTGCCACCTCCAAGGTCTCATCACTCGGACAGTGAGCTGTTTTCTGTTTATTTGTGCTGCGCACTACATGCACTTTGAATTATATTTTATTAACATATTTGCAGTTATATTTTGTTTTGTGAGCTGTGTATGATACATGTTTTGTGGGTGCACTGTGGCCCAGAAGAGCATAGATCCGTATGGTTGTGTGTGTGTGTGTATATGCATATACAGTCAGATGACAATAAACTTGAACTTCAACTTGAAGTTCCCTCTCCAACTCTGACCTTGTACCATTATTTGACCCAATGCTGATTTGAGGAGCAACACCTTACCTTTCTTCAGGGAACATTGCAGCCTACAGAAATCAATACTAACCTTCTAACTTATATCTTTGCAATGTGGGAGGAAACCAGAGCACCTGGAGGAAACCAATGTGTTTCATGGGAAGGACATACAAACTACTTACAGATGGTGTCTGAATTAAACTGTGAATTCTGACACCCCGAGCTCTAAAGTGGTATGCTATGCAAACTTCTCTTTATCGTCGAAATCAAAATCACAGCCACCACTTGCACCGGCCGCTCACTCCAGACTTACACCACCTTCTGAGTGAAGAAGTTCCCACTCATGTTCCCCTTAGACATTTTACCATTGACCTCCAGTTGTTGTCCCACCCAACCTCTGCGGAAAAAAGCTTGTTTGCATTTATCCTGTCTACACCACTCATAATTTTGTACACCTCAATTTTAGAAATTTTAGAAATTAAGTACAATTAATTGGTGTCATTCAAATTAACTGATTCATGTTCTTCCATTGTCTGAGGCTGGCATGAAACTGAGGTCCAATAGAAGAACAGATAAACAGAGACACAAGGGGTGGCAGATGTTGGAATCTGAGGCAACAAAGAGTCCGCTGGAGGAACTCAAGAGGGTCAGGCTGCATCTATGGGATCCAATGAAGGCAATGGTCAATGTCTTTGATCAAAAGCAATTTTATTTTACTGAAGATACAGCTTGGAATAGGCCCTCGCGGCCCGTTGAACTGCCCCACCCTGCAACCCCTGATTCAACCTTAGCCTAATCATGGAACAATTTACAATGATCAGAAAACCTACTAACCCGTATGTCTTTGGACTGTGGGAGGAAACCAGAATGCCTGAAGGAAGCCTAAGCTTTTATGAGGATTTGTTTTCACTTAAAAAATAAACATTATTTTTAACAATAAACAGAGGAACTGCAAAAAGTGCACGCCTCTCTTTACATTAATTATGCCATCAAAACAACTTTTTTGCCCAATGTTTCCTCTTGGAGTAGTTCACACGTGAAATGTTTGGCCACATACTACACTCTCATAGGCTACAAATGCAGAGCAAAATGTATTAGTCTTCCAAGAGTATGCCATTTCTGCTCTAAAGAATAGAAGTTTCATAAAACAAGAAAGTCTGCAGTGGACCTTAGGAGAAGGGGAAGGCGGAGTGGACAGAAGGGGAGTTGACAGGCAGGTGAGAAGAGGCAAGAGGCCAGAGTGGGGAATAGCAGATTAGCGGCGGGGAAGGGAATTTTTTTAACTGGAAGGAGAAATTGATATTCATCCCATCAGGTTGTAGGCTACTCAGACAGTATGGTTTTATGCTTCAAAAGCAGAGTGCTTTACTATGTGAAGAATGCTGATAAACAGCCTTGACAGGGCTACTTATCATAGATATAATAGACCGCTCCACATTGACTAATACGCTACAGTACCGTGCAAAAGTCCCAGCTATATATATTTGCTTAAGTCTTTTGCACAGTGCCGCATGCCAACACATCAGGGGATATTAGTTACATCCTCACTTCACGGGATGCCAAGGACACGAACAACAAAAGATGCTTGACCACACTTGTTCAAATTCTAACAAACAGCTGGTTTTGCTCAAGGCAAGTAACAAAGTGGAAACATTTGTTATAAATAAGCCGAGGTTATTTATAAATTTCACAATCATAATTTAAATAGGAAAAACGCTTGGTGTCCTCTGCATTAAATATGATCTTTTATGGCTGAGAGTACGTGTTGTGGAATTAAAGACAGAGAATACATACAGTGAGCATACAAAGTAGTCATGGAGATCAGAACTAATGTAAGTAAAACCATATAAACACCCCGGCTGCAAAAACAGGACTGAACCCTGAATTTATAGAACAGTACAGCGCAGGAACAGGCCCTTCGGCCTACAGTGTTGAGCCTAACCAATTAAATTAGTAATCAAATTGCCAACCAAATTAATTTCTTCTCCCTAAACAATGTCCAATCCCTCCATATCCTCATATTCATGTGCCTACCTAAACATCCCTTAGAAGTCCCTAATGTATCTGCCTCTGGCACCACCCAAGGCAGCGCATTCCATGCACCCATCACTCTGCATAAAAAAAACTTGCCCCTAACATCTCCTTTGAAATTACATCCACTCACCTTAAATGCATGCCCTCTGGTTTTAGACATTTCAAACCTGGATGAAGATACTGTCTGTAACTCTTATCTATGCTTCTCATGATCTTATAAACCTCTATCAGATCCTCTGCCGCTCCAGAGAAAACATCGCAAGTTTGTCCAACCTCTCGTTACAGCACATGACCTCTAATCCAGGCAGCATCCTGGTAAAGTCCTTCTGCACCCTCTCCATTACCTCGCCATCCTTCCTGTGATGGAGCGATCAGAACTGTATGCAGTACTCTTGGCTCAGCAGCTCCTGTCTCGCCTTTTCACTCCCTGAATCCTTTCTGTCAACTGCTGAGTCAAAACTGTGACAAGATGTTCATCACTTGCCTGGTCAGCAATAAAGAGGCTGCCAGGGTTTCCAATTGAAAATCAGATTTCACACAAATTTCTGTCGTACATTTATAATATGCTTATATTGTTTGAAATGTTTCAGATTGCTTGTTAATAACTAGATACTGTATACATTCCATTATTTTAATTATGGGTTATATGTGGATGATTATTCAATGAAATGGAAGCTTTTTAAGATAAGCTTTATTTGTTGAATGTACATCCAAATATAGAGTGTCCCATTCCTGTTCCGACCTGTCGGTCAATGGCCTCCTCCTGTGTCAAGGTGAAGACGCCCTCAGGATGGAGGAGCAACACCTTATATTCCATCTGGGTACCCTCCAATCTGATGGCATGTGTATCGATTTCTCCTTCCGGTTAAATAAAAATTCCCTCCCTTTCCCGTCTTCTTCAATTCCCCACTCTGGCATCTTGCCTCTTTTCACCTGCTATCACTCCCCTTTAGGTCCCCTCCTCCTACCCTTTCTCTTTAAGTTCCACCCTACACTCTTGTCGGATTCCTTCCTCCAGCCCTTTACCTTTCCCACTCATGGCTTCACCTATCACCTTCCAGCTATCCTCCTTCCCTTCCCCCCTTCATGTTCTGGCATCCTCCCCCCTCCTTTCCAGTCCTGACGAAGGGTCTCGGCCCAAAAAGCTGGTATTTATTTATTTCCATAGGTGCTGCCTGACCTGCTGACTTCAGCATTTGTGTGTGTGTGTTGCTCTGGATTTCCAGCATCTGCAGAATTTCTCATGTTTATACTGTGAAATGTATTGTTTGTGTCAAATGAAATCAGTGATGATTATACCGAGCAGCTGATAAGTATTGCCATGCTTCCCGTGCCAATTTAGCAGGCCCACAACTTCGTAATCCTAACTGTATGTCTGTGGAATGTGAGATGTGGGAGAAAGCTGGGGCACCCATGAGTTCAGGGGAGAATGTACGAGGTCCTTACAGATGGAGGTGGGAATCGAACCCCAATCTTACAGCTGGTGCTGTAAAGCATCATACTAACTGCTACACTACTGTGCAAATGCATGCAGAATGATATAGTATGAGGAGCTTCTTGTTTATGCAGTAATCAGCTTCACAGGGACATATTTCTTAAAGAACATGGGGACTGCCTGTGCCCAAGAACATCTGGGATAAGGAAATCCACTTGAATTTAATCCATCATTGCAAGCTGTCACTCCCCTGTCATCTCATGCATTCCATTACTGGTGCACTGTGTTCACCATCAACACATTGTTAAGATTTCTTCCACAGTATTTCCCAGGTCTGTTACCTCTACCAGCTGAAGAAGGGGGGGCAGAAGGAGAAGGCTAACACACCACGAACGCTAAATTTCACCCCAAAGTTGTAGGCCATCCTGACTTAAACATATGTTGCTGTTCTGTTCTATTGGTCAAAATCCTGATTGTGGTCTTGACCTGAAATATTGTGCATGATGCAATTTATGGTTTAATGTAAGCATCAAGACAGGAACGTTGCTGGCTGGTGTGGCCTGTTCCGCCAGCGCACTTGTTCCGTGCTGTATCTAAAACATTTATACAAATAAAAAAATGAAAAAAGTAATTTCTTTAGTTAGATGGTGGTGGATCCCTGCCACCGGTGACTGTGGAGGCTAATCACTGGGTATATTTAAAGCGAAGATTGATAAGTTCCTAATTAGTAAGGGCATCAGAGGTTACGTGACGAAGGCAGGAAAACAGAGTTGAGAGGGAAAATAAATTGGCCGTGATCTGTGATGTTTACGCTCATGCAAATTAAGAGTTAATCTTGTGTCAAGTATTTATTAGGATGAAACAGAAAGGTATAGTTACTCATCAAAGGAATCTACAAATTTAACAATTTACCTAATACCTGGAAATTAATACAGAAACAAAGTAATGGCTTGTCATGCTGGTGTCACGGTTAGTATGACGCTATTTCAATTTGAGACATCGGAGTTCATCTCCGGGTGTCGTCTGTAAGAAAGTTTGTATGTTCTTCCCACGTGCTGTGAGTTTCCTCCGGGTGCTCCAGTTTCCTCCCACATTCCTCCGAACATACCAGTTAGTAGGTTAGCTGGTCATTGTAAAATGCTCTGTGATTAGACTAGGGTTAAGTAGGTGGGTAGTGCAGCTTGTTGGGCTGGAAGGGCCTGTTTCACACTGTATCTCTGAAATAAAATTAATAATAATATATATTTATAGTATAATTCGCATCGTCTATTTAGAAATCTGATTGCAGAGGGGAAGAAACTGTTCCTGAAATGTTGAGGCTCCCTGAACCTCCTCTTGAAGGTAGCAATGAGATGAGGGCAGGTCCCAGGTAAAGGGGGCAGAATTCCTCGTGTTTGCGGTTTCAAAATAGACAAGTCGTATTTTCTAATGTTTACTAATATTTTCAGTATTTGCATGCATTATGAATCACTGAGTAATACGGGCCATTCAGCTTAAATTGTACATGCTAATCAAGGTGGCACTGTATCATTTGTCTGCATTTGCCCCACAGCCCTCTAAATCTTTATGATCCATGCACCTGTCCAAATGCCTTTTAAATGTTGTAAGTGTTCGTGCCTCTACCACTCACTGTGATTGCTTATTCTAAATACACAGCACTCCACTGCACGCTGTGAGAAAAAACAGCCTCTTAAGTTCTCTTAAATTGACACTTTCAGACTCAAAAACCCCGGGAGAAAGACTGTGACTATTGATCTTATCTATGCCCACATGATTTTACAGTACTTTGTAAAAGTCTTAGGCACATACATATCTAGCTAGTGTGCCTACGACTTTTGCACAGTACTGTGGTAATTTTATGTATTGCACTGTACTGCTGCCACACAAAAAAACAAATTTCATGATTATGTGAGTGATGATAAACCTGATTCTGATATGGGTCTCTGTGGTGGACTGAGAGTGGGAAGGGGCAGGGAGAGAGGAATCATGTTTGGGAAAAGGGGGAGGGAGCGGGAAGCACCAGAGAGACATTCTGTAATGGTCAATAAACCAATTGTTTTTATAATCAAATGACCTTGACTGGTGTCTCAGGGCTGGGTGTGTCTGCAGCCACACTAACCCCTGCCCCTGGCACTCCTTCTCTGCCACCTGTCCCACACCCCTCCCCCCGTGAAGCTCCACCCTCATTATCTCCAACATCCTTTGCTCCTGCCAGATATATACGAGGGGTGATTGATAAGTTCGTGGCCTAAGGTAGAAAGAGTCAATTTTAGAAAACCTAGCACATTTATTTTTCAACATAGTCCCCTCCTACATTTACACACTTAATCCCGCGGTCGTGAAGCATATGGATCTTGGACCTCCAGAAAGTGTCCACAGCAGGGGTAATTGATAAGTTCATGGCCTACAGTAGAAGGGGATGTGTTATACAGCAACACACATAAAAAATGCTGGTGAATGCAGCAGGCCAGGTAGCACCTATAGGATGAGGTACAGTCGACGTTTCGGGCCGAGACCCTTCGTCAGGACTAATTGAAAGAAGAGAGAGTAAGAGATCACTTTCAAATCCTTTACTATCTCTTTTTTCAGTGAGTCCTGATGAAGGGTCTCGGCCAGAAACATCGACTGTACCTCTTCCTATAGATGTTGCCTGGCCTGCTGCGTTCACCAGCATTTTTATGTGTGTTGCTTGAAATTCCAGCATCTGCAGATTTCCTCTTGATTGAGTTATTAACTGATTGAGTTATTAACTTCAAGCTTTCTGCATAATCACTCAAAGAGTTGACCTGCATGTGCATGTAACAAGAGCCGTATAACTCATCTCCTTCTACCTTAGGCCACAAACTTCATGGAGAGAAAGTAACAGTCAATGTTTTGGGCTGAAACTCTTCGTTAGGACTGGCGAGGAAGGAGGCAGGAGCCAGAATAAGAAGGTGGGGTAGGGGTGGAGTACCGTCTGGCAGGTGTTAAGTGAGGGGACAGGTGGGTGAGTGGTGTTGTGCATTTAATATTTCAGTTATATTTGAGTCAGCTTATATATAGCTTGATTAAGCATTGTTGTTTGTTTAATTAATTATGGGTTATATGTAAAAATATATTAATTGTATATGTCATCGCACTGCCATGTGATACGTGCTTAAACTCGAACTACACCCATATTTTCAGATTCCCGTCTTCATTTGAATGAGTTTAATGTTTTGAAGTTACAAACATAACAGGTGAGGAAGTGGGTTGATGTGAGAAGCTGGGAGATGACAGGTGGAAGAGAAAAAGGGCTGAAGAAGGAAGAATCTGGTAGGAGAGGCCAGTGGATGTTAGCTTAAGGGAAGGAGACCCCGATGAAAGTTATCAGTCCAAGGCATTGACAGTATTAGTTCCCTCGATAATACTGCCAGACCTGCTGAATTCCGTCAGTATTTTGTGTGTATTGTTTCAGAGCACAGGCAGAATTTCTTGTATCTCTAAATCCAGGGTGGTTTGTGGAGCGGGAAGATAGGGGTCACTGATGGATTTGTATCACCATGGAAGCCCTGTGCAATTTGCCTTTTGCCTGTCGCCATGAATCAGGAACATAGGAAGCCCATTCACCCCTTGTGCCTACACTGACTCTTTGTAACAAGAATCTAATCGGGACTTTCCCATACGCCGTTCTGGCAGCCTTGCAAAGTTCTTCCATTGTAATTAAGATTTCTAATTAATATCTTGAGCAGCTCCATCCAATTTATTGGGACTGTCGTCCAATCCTTTCCATTTGGTTTAATCCACGGTCACTGACCAGGTAGCCTCAGTCGTTTCTACGACAGGATCCAGAGATAAATGTCTCACTGATTTAAAGCTTTTACAAGGTAACAAAATATTATTAATGGCAATTGAAGCCATTGTTAATGAAAAGAAACCAATAAAAAGCCAAGCTTCTAAATCAGCCACTTCTTAAAGACTGTGAAGCATGAGGTGTGTGTTAGATTAATTTCATTTGGATGTAATAATAATTATTGTCAATAAGTATGTATGTAGTTACCCAAGCACTGTAAAAAACTTACCAAAAATTCTTCTTCACAGAATTAAGCATTATCAAGTTGAAGTTGAAGTGTCAGGTTTAATTATCATTCAACTGGTATGGTAGCATCGGGTGGCAAACTTGCAATTTCTTTAGCATTTAACTGTGTTCTTAAAGAGACCAAGTTGCTAGCTTGATGCATAACCCAGAACAGATGGAAAGTGTGTAAAGAACCGACCAGATTCAACCCCGGGACCCCTCACCTCGAAGTCTAATCTAATAACAGGACAACTTACGATGACCAATTAACCCACCAACCGGTATGTCTTTGGACTGTGAGAGGAAACCGGAGCACCCAGAGGAAACCCACGCGGTCACAGGGTGAACGTACAAACTCCTCACAGAGAGTGGTGGGATTTGAACCCGGGTCACTGGTACTGTAAAGCGTTGTGCTCACCACTATGCTACTGTCCCCCCCGTTACTACACTACCGTTAGTGCGACGCTATTTCATCTTCGGGCATTTCCAGAGTTCGGAGTTCTATTCCAACGTTGTTCTGTAAGGGGTCTCTGTACGTTCTCCCCATGGAATGCCTAGGTTTTCCCTGGGTGCTCTGGTGTTCTCACTTCCCCCACAGTCCAAAGGCCTACTGGGAAGGTTATTTGGTTTTATAAATTAGATTTGGGTTAATTGGGTTTGTGGGGGGTTGTTGGGGCAGTGCGACTTGAAGGCCTGGAAGGGCCTACTCCATGCAGTATCGCTAAATAAATAAATACATGCATACATACACCATAGATGAATATAGCCAAACAAAACGTTTCTCTGAGGCCAAGGTCTAAAACATATTACCAACAGCACACAGCATGAATAACACATACGGTTGTGAATTCGGAAAAACTTGCAATCACAAAAAGACATAGAGCCCAAGTGACATGGCAGCAGACTTATGGGAAGTTGTCCTGGTCCAGCTTGTTCTTCCACTGAGCGAACACCAGAGGGCAGCACCAAGTAGTTGCTCCGACTTTGCTTATTTTTCCTGATTTTACAACCAAGACTTGGATCAAATGCGTCTGCCTGACTTGACAAAGCTACTGTGGACTCAGCTCCTGAAGAGTCGCAAGGAGGAGGTTTACGAGAATGATTCTGGGAACAAAAGGGTTAATGTAATGATGAATATTTTATGGCTCTGGACCTGTACTTGCTGGAGTTTAGAAGGATGGTGGTGGGGGTGGGGGTGTGGGTGGTTATCTCACTGAAACCTCTCAAATATTGGAAGACAAACAAAATCTGCGGATGCTGGAAATCCAAGCAACACACATAAAATGCTGGAGGAACTCAGCAGGCCAGGCAGCATCTATGGCAAAAAAGAAGACAGTACAATCGATGTTTCGGGCTGAGATCCTAGATAGAGTGGATGCTTCCTGTAGTGGGTGAGTCTAGGACCAGAGGGCACGGCCTCAAAATAGAGGGTCATCTATTTACAACAGAGATGAGGAGGAATTTCTTTATCCAGTAGGTGGTGAACCTGTGGAATTCATTACCACAGACAGCTCTGGAGGCCAAGTCAATGGGTGTATTTAAAGCAGAGGATGACATGTTCTTGATTAATCAGGGTGTCAAAGGTTACAATTATGGAGAGAAGACTTGAGAATGGGGTTGAAAGGGATAATAAATCAGTCATGATGGAAAGATGGATTGGCAATGTGCTGAATGTTCTAATTCTGCTCCTTATGCCTTATGGTCTAGTATAGGTATCCGTTGGTCTCATGAGACCATGGATTTGCGCCTTGAAAAGTTTCCAGGGCGCAGGCCTGGGCAAGGTTGTATGGAAGACCGGCAGTTGCCCATGCAGCAAGTCTCCCCTCTCCATGCCACCGATGTTGTCCAAGGGAAGGGCATTAGGACCCATACAGCTTGGCACCGGTGTCGTCGCAGAGCAATGTGTGGTTAAGTGCCTTGCTCAAGGACACACACGCTGCCTCAGCCAAGGCTTGAACTAGCGACCTTCAAATCACTAGACGAGCACCTTAACCTCTTGGCCACGCGCCAACACTATGGTCTAATGGTGGCTTGGCAAAGAGAATGACCTGTGGCTGAAAGGCTCGCTAGCTATTGAAGCATCTGGAAAAGCAGCTGTTCAAAGCAACATCACCTAAGTACAATGCAGTCATGTGGTGGCCCGTTGATCCTTCCAGGCCCCTTTATAATGGGTGTTCATTGAGTGTACCAGCATGGTAACCTGCCTGGTGTCAGTGGTCACATAACCAGGACATGTGATATCCACCAGGGGCTCATACAATTATCCACCACCTGCTCCCATGGCTACACATTACCTTGATCGGGTGCTACAGCTTGCCCAAGAGTGATCTGCAGGCCAGCAGAGGGAAGAAGCACCTTACACCTCCTTTGGTGGAGACATATCTCCACCCTGCCTTTGAACAGTGTACATTATGCAAGTTATAATGTTATTAATTTAATGGTGGCTTGCCACATACTGCTGCCTCATCTGAGCTAGTATTAGTCCTGCTTTGCAGTCCAACCTTTAGTTAAATATTAAATCCGTTCCCAAGTATTTTGCCATTTGGAATAAAACACATGTCCTGAGGGCAAAATAATGCAAATTTAGTTCAAATCAAATCAGTGGAAAACTTGACCTTAAAATCTCCTAAGTATTCTCCAAGTACAAAAGAGAAGAATAAATGTAGAGATAAGCTACACTTAGTGCCCACTTTATTAGGTACACCTGTACACCTGCTTATTAATGCAAATATCTAATCAGCAAATCATGTGGCAGCAACTCAATACATAAAAACATGCAGACATGGGTCAAGAGGTAAATTTGTTGTCGGACCAAACACCACAATGGGGAAGAAATATGATCTAAGTGACTGACCATTGTTGGTGCCCGATGGCGCTGTTTCAGTATCTCAGAAACTGCTGACCTCCTGGGATTTTCATGCACAACAGTCTCTAGAGTTTATAGAGAATGGTGCGACAAACAAAAATCATCCAGTGAGCAGCAGTTCTGTAGGCAAAGACACCTTGTTAATGAGAGAGGTCGGAAGAGAATGTCAGGCTGGTTCAAGCTGATAGGAAGATGACCAAAACTCAAATAACTACACGTTACAACAGCGCTATGCAGGAGAGCATCTTTGAATGCACAACACATCAATTCTTGAAGCAGTTGGGCTACAGCAGCAAAAGATCAAGAACATACACTGAGTGGCCATTTTATTAGGTACAGGAGGTATCTAAAAAAGTGGCCACTGGGTGTAAATATTGATTGACTGGAGTCCTGTCTGCAAACGTGTCCATAGCTATGTTGCCTAGTACCCTTTGGTATGATGTGCAATCACAGCTTCCTGTACCAACAGTAACATTTGTATTATTTGATGCTAAAATCACTTGGCTTGTTCATGAGTCAGCTATTGCTTGCAGGGATATCTTTGTTTAGACACATACTGAAGGAATGAGTCAGCAGCTTAACTCATTAACACAATTTAAACAGCAAATTTGCAAAGGAGTGCACAATTACTGCCAAGGACATTCTGGAGCCTCTTGGTTACAAGAGTCTTCCCTTTTTTGAGCAACACACACAAAATGCTGGAGGAACTCAGCAGACCAGGCAGCATCTATGGAAAAGAGTACAGTCGACCTTTCGGGCTGAGACCCTTCAGCAGGACTATCCCTATTTTTGACTTCCTTATCAAGTTTTTTGACTGGATTTGACACCAGATGATGTCCAAAGCTGCTTGTATTCCTTTTTTACATCGTTGCATTAATTAGACTAACTTCCTCCAGTAGCAAGTTTTGTCTTTTGATGTGTGCCAGAGTGATAGCATGCAAAACCAAACCAGCACAATTTTTATCGATCTACCCTAGAAAGCATCCCATCTGGATGCATCACAGCTTATGACAACTGTTCTGACCAAGACCACAAGAAACTGCAGGTCACAGAAACCAGCATCCCCACCATAGACTCTGCATAAGCTTCACACTGCCTTAGTAAAGTAGCCAACATTTTCAAAGCCCCCACCTGTCCAGATATTTAAAGCCCAATCTCCAGCCAGCTTAGTTCTCCAGGTCACTGAGGCACGCAAGCACCCAAACCATGACGAGATCAGAATCTGGTTTAATATCATCGGCATATCTTGTGAAATTTGTTAACTTTGTGGCATCTGTACAATAATAATAGAAAAAGGCTGTGAATTACAGTAAGTATATATATATATTAAACAATTAAATTAAAAAAGTGCAAGAATAGAAATTAAGAAGTGAGGTAATGTTCACAAATTCAATGTCCGTTCAGAAATTGGATGGCAGAGGGGAAGAAGCTGTTCCTGAATCACTGAATTGTGTGCCTGCAGGCTTCTGTATCTCTTTCCTGGTGGTAGCAATAAGAACAAGGCATGGCCTGGGTGATGGGAGTCCTTAATGATGGATGCTGACTTTCTGAGCTGTCGTTTCTTGAAGATGTTTTGGTTCTCTTGAGAAGAAACACATGCACGGCCAAATTTCTTCCCTATATTGTATGTGGGCTCTGAAAGGATTAGGATTCAGTGCCTTCGTGACATTACAACAAAATGGAGCTGTTATAATTTTTGCCATTAACAATTCACTTTTTTTCCTTGAGTTTGACATAACTGATAAAAGTCCTGATTAGAATAGCATCAACTAATCGCATGCCACAATGAGCAATTTATTTCTTCAGTGCTACCTGAATTGAATCCTCCCCAGTGAATGCCGTCTGATGATTTAATTGTGGTGCTCAGAAGGACTTTTCCCCTTCCCCTGCCACTCCACCCAAACTTTGCCCCTTAGTAGAATATCTAGTTGATGGTCCCACAACTTATTTAAGTCAAAAGTTGCTGAAAGGTTAAATCCTGCATCATTTTTTAAAAATAAGAGATTTTTTTTAAATCCAAGAAGCATGTTCAATTAAGTCCTCATCAACACTTAAGAACATAATCTGATTAAAGTGGAGGTTGGTAGGCTTTTGATTAGTAGGGCATCAAAGGTTACGGGGAGAAGGCAGGAGAATGGGGTTGAGAGGGATAATTAATTAGTCATGTTGGAATGGGAGGGGGTGGCATGGTAGCGTAATGGTTAGCATAAAGCTTTATAGTACAGGCGACCCGGTTCAAGTCCTGCTACTGTCTGTAAAGGGTTTATAAGTTCTCCCTGTGACCACAGGGGGTTTCCTCTGGGTGCCCTGGTTTTCTCCCACAGTCCAAAGACGGTTAGTAGGTTAATTGGTCATTATAAATAGTCCCATGATTAGGCTAAAGAGCTTTATAGTACAGGCAACCCTGTTCAAGTCCTGCTACTGCCTGTAAAGAATTTGTAAGTTCTCCCTGTGACTGCATGGGTTTCCTCTGGGTGCTCTGGTTTCCTCCCACAGTCCAAAGATGGTTAGTAGGTTAATTGGTCATTATAAGTAGTCCCATGATTAGGATAACATGAAATTGGGAATTGCTGGGGGACGTGACTTGAGGGGCTGAAGAGTCTGTTCCGTGCTGTATCTCAATAAAATGGAGGAGCCCGCTTGATGAACCAAATGGCTTAATTCTGCTCCTATGTCTCATGGTCCAGTGGCCTTATATTCTCTCTTCAATCCCACCTCCAACCTCATCAGACAATAGATACGCACACACCACCAGGCTAAAGACAGTTTCTGTCCTGCTGTTATAAGACTATCGAACAGTTCCTTAGTACAATATGATGGACTTCATGGTCTATCTCATTATGATCTTGTGCTGCCCTTTCTCTGTAGCTGTTTCACTTTATTCTGCATTGCTACCGTTTTACCTTTTATTCTACTTCAATGCACTGTGTAATGACATGATCTGTCTGAACAGTATGCAAGACAAGTTTTCAATGTTTCTCCATACATGTGACAAGAATAAAATAATAGCGATTTCCAATTCCAGTACCTTATTATGACCTTGCACCTCCCTGTCAACCTGCACCACACATTCTCGGTGATGTAAATCTTTATTCTGCACTCTACTACCTCAAGGTACAGTGATAATTAGTTGATCTGAATGCAAGGCAAGGTTTTCACTGTACTGAGCTATATGTAATAGTAATGAGCCAATTTACAAATCTAGTGCAACACACACAAAATGCTGGAGGAACTCAGCAGGACAGGCAGCATCCATGGAAAAGAGTAAACAGTTGACGTTTTGAGCTGAAAAACTTTATCAGGACTGGGGAAATTTAAAGTTCTTCAGGGTAGGCATCCCTGGAAGAGAGTTCACAGTGTAGTAGTAGAATCATAAACATGAGAAAGCCTGCAGAAGCTGGAAATCCAGGGGAACACACACAAAATGCTGGAGGAACTCAGCATGCCAGGCAGAATCTATGGAAATGAATGAACAGTCAATGAATCGAGCCGAGACCTTTCATTAGGTCAGCACAGATCAAAGTTCCTGTCGAAGGAACTCAAAACGTGGACTGTTTATTGATTTCCATAGATGCTGCCTGGCATACTGAGTTCCTCCAGCATTTTGTGTGTGTTTTTATTCTTATGTGTTGAAATGTACTGCTGCCACATAACAATAAATTTCATGACATGTGCCGGTGATATTAAACCTAATTCTGATTCTGAAAGTGAAGATCAATTAAGGACATGGATGGATCTACTGACATTAGGTGAAGAGAGCTAGAAAGCTTGAGTAGAATGTGTATGGTGACGTTATTCAGTCAGGCAAAAAGGTCTTGGCCATTCTGTTTAATTGTATGAATACCCGGAGGCTGTTCTGTTGACGCTTTGCTCCTTCCTGCTGAGAATGATCACATCAAGACTTTCACTATTCAGACTTAAACCTGCAGAAATACACAGTGGGGCAGACAGGGGTTGGGTGTGTGGTCACTGGCAGTTATGGTTCTGTATCCTGATGGTTAAAGGGAATCACTAACACATGGTGCAGCATCTCAAGTGAAATGATTTCAGGTGAGTTCATGATATGGAATTCTGATTTTAGACCTTTAGTCATTGGAGAATGGGGAATTAGCATTAGCCAACTCTGTGATCAAAACTCCCTTGAAATCAGTGGTTCCAAACCTGAGGTCAACAGACCTCGTGCTTAATGGTATCGGTCCATTAAAGTTTAAAATCATTTTCCCCTGTGGATCATAAAATCACTTGACTGGCACGCAATTCCACAGAGTGCCAAAGTAGAACTTTGGGGCAGCATGGTAGTGCAGTGGTTAGCACAATGCTTTACAGTAAGGAGTTTGTCCACTCTCCCCCCATGACGAAGGGTCACGGCCCGAAACATCGACTGTACCTCTTCCTAGAGATGCTGCCTGGCCTGCTGTGCTCACCAGCAACTTTGATGTGTGTTGCTTGAATTTCCAGCATCTGCGGATTTCCTCGTGTTTTGAGTTTCCTCTGGGTGCCCCGGTTTCCTCCACAGTCCGAACACAGAGGTTAATTGGTCATTGTAAATTGTTCTGTAATTAGGCTCAGATGAAAGTGTGATTACTGGGTGGTGTGCCTCAAAAGGCTGAAAGGGCCTATTCTGTGTGAAATAAATAGTCATGACGTTGGGTCTCATTGGAAGGCAGGAAGTTGAACTCCAGTGTTGCTCCCATGATGTATGCCTCATTTACTCCATTCCTCTATTACTCAAATACACTCTGAGAGGCGGGAAGCTCATTGAGCTGCAGTGCACCTACGCCCGTGGTATATCCAAAGAGTTGGGCTTGGGCAGTGTATCCTGAGGTCTCACCCCTGGAGTGCAGCTTTTGAGCAGTAAATTCAACTCCAAGATAATCTTCATCCATGAGATCGCCGGGATCTTTTAACACAAAGTAAGCAACAAGATTGGAAGTGATCAGGGTTGCTGAATAGTAACCTTTTCTGTAAACTGCACCGAAAAGAAAATTAAGGCAGAAATTTGTGATCAATCATTAGTCCCAAATTTACTATTTTACACTATTCCAGAAAGATCATACTCATTTTATGATATTTCTCCAGGGGACTGTAATTGATAAAATTAGTGTGGAATAAGAAAGGGTCAAATTAGGGCTGGCTGGTGCCGCAATGACATCAGCGCCGGACTCTGAAACAGAGGTTCTCGGGTTCGAACCCAGTCGGATCTGCTCCCGAGCACGCTTTCCATCCGTGCTGGGATGAGTGTTGAGGTCGCAATTCGACCTCGTAAAATACAGGGAAAAATACTGCGAAATGTCTGCGTGAGGAGTGGCACACCACACAGTCTCTCTCTCTCGCTCCGCGCCTTGTAAAGGCATGAAAAAGACATTGTCCCGCCAACATTGCACACGCACGCAAGCACACACACACAAAAAAAAGAAAGGGTCAAATTGAACAGTGGAAGAGGGGGTTTTGAAGACGACAGCTAGCTGTTGAATTCTCGAGGAAAAGGTAACATTCTCTGCAGAAAGTGGATTACTTTTATGGCAGAACATGAAAGACTCTGAGGCCTTACACCCACCTAAGGCTCAAAAATCTCAAAACTATCCCCAGTGACCACAATTGGCCTTGACTTCAGGATTGTGGAAAGTAATAAAGTGGTATTAAGCTTAAAATGTTCAACTATGACTTACTTTTCAGGATGTGGAATTTCTTTGATCTCAGTGGCAAAGTAATAGCTTTTCTATCCAGAGGTTGATAATATTATGAATTCTACCCTTGGCCAAGTATTTCTGGAGTGCTCTCTCTTGCAAGCTCACAACTAATACCTTTTATCCCAACTCTTACTACCCTTCTTGGATAAACATGGGGGGGTTTGCTAGGGGAACGGGGGGTCGGTGCAATATTTCTTGGATAAGCATAGGGGGTTTGCCAGGGGAAGGGGGGGGGGGTCGGTGCAATATTTCTTGGATAAGCATGGGGGGTTTGCTTGGGGAAGAGTGGCCAGTGAAATATTTCTGCTTATTATAAGGCTGAGTGGAGGTGAACTGAGATTCTCTTCTTCAGGGGCTGCAATCCAAGTTAAGCAAAACCTTGTGAGCATTTAGAAGCCATATATATTGGTTTGAGCTATTTCCCTCCATTGGAGAATAAATTCTGACATCCAGAGCTTCAAGGTCATTTCTCACTTTTCAATAAATCTTCAACAGACCAACACCCTTCTGGAAGCAGAATGCAGGACATCAAGGCCATGCTGTCTTCTCACTGCTGCCATCAGGAATGAGGTACAGGACCCTCAGGTCCCACACCACCAGGTTCAGAAAGAGTTATTTCCTCCTAGTATCAGGCTCCTGAACCAGAGGGGATAACTTCACTCATCCCAACAACAAAATGTTCCCACAACCTATAGACTCACTTTCATGGACTCTTCTTTTCATGCTCTCGATATTTATTGCTTATTTATTGCTTTTTGTTATTTTTGTTTCCTTGCATTTACTGTGAATGCCCACAAAAAAATGAATCACAGGGTGTAGATGGTGACAAATACGTACTTTGATAATAAATTTACTTTGAATGTTGAATGCCTGCTATATTATAATTACAGTCTGACTGATGACCAGATCATGAAAATAAAGGTTGCTTCACCTGTAATGATGTTAGTAAAGATTAGCTTTCTTTGTCACATGTACGTCCAATCATCAAAACATACAGTGAAATGCATCAATGACCAATGCAGTCTGAGCATTGTGCTGGAGCAGCCTACAAATGTAGCCACACTTCTGGTGCCAACATAGCATGGCTAAAACTCACTAACTCTAGCCCCTACATCTTTGGCAAGTGGAGGAGACCAGGGTACCCAGAGAAAACCCACATGGTCATGGGGAGAATGTACAAACTCCTTAAAGGCAGCAGCGGGAATCGAACACTGATTAGTGATTGCTGGTGCTGTAAAGCAACCGTGCCGCCCTTTTGATTACTGAACTTTTCACTTTTGACATTTTGTTTTAATGTGACATCTGCCTAGCCCACAACCTGGCTGCAGCATCTACAGTGCTCCCTACCTGAGCTCGTTGTGCCCAAATACTGCATGTTAGTTCAGTCCAGAAAGTTAGATCATATGACATCCAGAGCAAACTAGCCTAACGGATGCAAAATCAACTTGATGGTAGAGGACAAAGGGCCATGGCGGAGGATTGTTTTCAGACCAGAGGCTAGAAGGGCAAATAGTGTTCAACTCATTAGTCTGTGAGAATTTACTTGCACCTGTGCTCAACTGACTCTTTGGCTGTGGCCTGCAGTCATCGACACTCCCCTCAGCACTAAACTGACTCCGTGACTGTGGACTCACTTTCGAGGGCACTATGGCTGTCATGTCCTATACCTTATTTCTTTACTTTTTTACTGTTTACGTAATTTGTTCTTTTTTTGAAAATAGGATGTCTGGTGGTCTTGGTTGAGTGTTTTTTTTTCATGGATCCTATTGTGTTTCTTTGTTTCGTGGCTGCACGCAAGAAAACGAATCTCAAGGTTGTATAATTTATAAATACTTTGATAATAAATGTACTTTGAACTTTGTGACCAGCAGTGTGTCACAGATATCGCTGCTGTTTGTCATTTATATTAACGATTTGGGTGAGAACATAGATGGCATAATTAGCAAGAATATGGATGTCACTAAACTTGGTGGGAGAGTGGACAGTGAAGAAAGTTTTCTAAAACTACAATGCGATATTAATCAGCTGAACCAGTCACCAAGGAATGGAAGATGAAGCTAAATTCAAGTAAATGTGAGGTGTTGTATTTTTGGCGAGGCAGAACTTGTAGAGTCAGTGGTAGGGCCCTGGGAAGTGTACATGTATAGCACCAAATAAAACAATATTCTTCCAGACCAAGGTGCAAAATACAGTACACACTATAACTCACACACACAACACAAAGTAATATTATCAGAAATAAATTAACAAATAATTGACTATATTCCAGAAGATTGACATTTAGCATAAGGTGCATTTACGACACATTTCCTGTCAGCCACCTTATATACTCCTGTGCCTAGCGTCACTTTATGGACACACAGTCAATCAATGTACGGAAGCTATTTTATGTATTTATATTTTTTATATTCTTTATTGTACTGTTTTTTTGTGCTGCATCAGATCTGGAGTAACAATTATTTCATTTTCCTTTACAATTGTGTACTAGAAATAATATTAAACAACCCTGACTTGACTCGATTAAACAATCTTGACTGAACGAGTTACAAAGTAAGCACTATAGCATTACTGGGAACACACACAAAATGCTGAAGGAACTTAGCAGGTCAGGCAGCATCGAAGGAAATTAATACACAGTTGATGTTTCAGGCTTAGACCCTACATCTGGATTGGAAAGAAAGGGGGAAGAAAATAGTGTGGGGAGGGGGAAGGGGCTAGCTGGAAGGTGATTGATGAAGTCAAGTGGGTTGCTTTGTAAGTGATGAGACCCAGGAAAACAGGGGGTTGTACATGTTTGATATTGACACATTATGACCTTATATGTTTTTCTAAATGTACCATAAAACGGATCAAGTTTTAGGTTGGTCTGCAGATCAAAAATTCTTCTGTTTATTCATAATTCAGTTCAGAGCATTAGCACCTTGCTGCAGTTCAATGGTATGCATACTTTGACCACAGTAGACAATGTCTTCTTGTCTCAATGCCTTGAGACAGACTGAGTAGAAAAGAAGATTAAGCCGTCCGCCCATGGTTTTGAGAATGTTAAAATTTGGAGATTTGACAAGTATTTGGAACAAGATTTGAAACATTTAAAAAATATTGGAATGCAGCAAGTTTAAGGACACTAGAGCAGGATTAAAATTTGCTGACTTAACTTTCTCATCTTAATTAAACTACAAACGATGACACGTTTGCTAAAGAAAACAAGAGACCGTTGTTGACTGTCCATCCAAAGATAGGGAAGTGAAATACATCTGCCAATTTTCCCCACAAATTAATAGTTTACACACAACACAATCAGTATGGCAGAGTGTCTCATTGACAATTCATCGAGGCATTACCAGCAAAACTCAACTCCAGCATGAGATCTCACAGCTGCTGATAAACTAAAATTCGAGATATTTCTTAAAACTTGGTCAAGTATGAAAGCGAAGTGATCTGAAGTCACAGAAAGCTTTGCGGATGGAGTTTAGGATATGGGTAGCTGAAGACTTCATCATGAATTTTGAAACAAATACATTTGGAGATAGTCAAATGGATCTACAAATGCAGGAATAGTCTATGTTGCACTTCCAGTTATCAGTGACACCGTATTCCACACAAAACTTCATCCAATCTTATGAACACATCCTTCCTTTCAATTCCAATATAATTTCCAGTTTCCAATATCCAAGATACATCGCTCCATTGAGGAACAAAGCTTCTCACAACCCAGCCATCCGCATGGAAAAACAGAATTTATTTTCAAATTCCATATTGCCTCAGTATTTGAATTCCCCATGAGGTAATACCAGAGGTGTGGGGAAGTCTGGGACTTTCTGTTCATGACCACACTACAAGGTGTATTTTGACTGCAGGGATAGTTTGTCACTATAGAATAGACATCTATAACAAGTATAAACACGAGATTTTGCAGATGCTGGAAATCCAGAGCAACACATATAAAATGCTGTGGGAGCTTAGCAGGACCAGCAGAGTCCATGGAAATGAATAAACAGTTGACATTTCATGCCGAGACCCTTCTTTAGGACCAATAAACAGTTAATGTTTCAGGTTGACCCCCTTCATCAGCACCAATAAAAGTCAAAGTTTCAGTCTGACCCTCTTCATCAGGACCAATAAACAGTCAATGTTTCAGGCTGACATCCTTCATCAAGACCAATAAACAGTTGAAGTTTCAGGCCAAGACCCTTCATCAGGACCAATAAACAGTCCACATTTTAGGCTGAGACCTTTCATCGGGACCAATAAACAGTTGATATTTCGGGCTGAGACCCTTTTTCAGGAAATAGAACATAGAATAGTACAACACATTACAGGCCCTTTGGCCGACAATATTGTGCCGACCCTCAAACCCTGCCTCCCATATAAGCCCCCACCTTAAATTCCTCCATATACCTGTCTAGTAGTCTGTTAAACTTCACTAGTGTATCTGCCTCCACCGCTGTCTCAGGCAGTGCACTCCATGCACCAACCACTCTCTGAATAAACAATCTTCCTCTAATATCCCCCTTGAACTTCCCACCCCTTACCTTAAAGCCATGTCCTCTTGCATTGAGCAGTGGTGCCCTGGGGAAGAGGTGCTGGCTGTCCACTCTATCTATTCCTCTTATTATCTTGTACACCTCTATCATGTCTCCTCTCATCCTCCTGAGGACCACAAGAGAAGGTCCCGATGAAGAGTCACGGCATGAAATGTTGACTGCTTATTGATCCTGATGAAGGGTTTCAGCCCAAAATGTTGACTGTTTATTATTTCTGAAGAAGGGTGCCATTTCCATGGATGCTGCTTGAGCTGCTGAGCTCCTTCTATAGAAATATAGTTAGTTTGTATGGTGGCCTACTGAACTTGCAGGTACAATCAGACCACGTATAACGCTACCCTGCATAGCGCTGATTCGTTACAACGTGGTTATTCAATTCTCTATTGAAATTTTTAATAATGACAAAAAAATCATTCTAAACAATACTTAAAACTTCTCAAGAGCATTCACCATTACAACAAACATTCGATCAGCCAGTGAGAGCGCTTTACATATGATCTGAGCCTTCCATAGCCAATCATGGATTACTTCATTCTCTGCCTCCGCCACATGTGTAAACATCCGTGCTTCCTCGCCAATTTATTCCATTCTTTCACACAAAATGTCTGGAAAATGGCCTGCAACTTCCAGTGAGGGTAGCAGATCTCAGAGATCTAGGGGAAGCATTAGCATGGATGTGAAACTGCATTCTCATGGTGAGAGCCTTAGTAGCGAAGAGCTTCGAGAATTGGCGGAGCAGTGCATCCTGAGTGAATCTGAGGGCATGGATGGAGAAGAGGAAACACCAGTGAGAAACCTCAGCGTGAAAGTCCCACCATCACCACGATCACACAAATCATGAACCAGTTCATCGATAATGACCCTGGGAATGAAGCAATAAGGCAAAGAGGGATATTCTCAACATGAGTCCCTGCTACCGAGAACTGCTTTATGAAAGGAAACTTAAGAGAAGGCAGTCAATTCTCGATGCCTACTTGAAGAGGTAGCCAAAGTAATAGGGAGGGGAAGAGAAGATGGCAGCACGACGCAGCGCGCACGGTCACTCTGAAATGATATTGTATTTGTTAAGTAGGGGCTGTGCACAATCCTGATTTGATGGAGGCAGATGTAAGAAGCACGGAGGAACATCTGGAGAAACTTCTGAAATGCCTGCTTTGCTGCCGCTGCTACTGTGCAATTGAGAATCTCCGGAGGGGAAGGCCCCAGATCCTCGGCTTTGCCTATTGCCTGTTGTCGGGGCTGGGGTCGAAACGCTCGGCAGAGCTGATGCTCGGTGCTCAGTGTCGGAGGGCTGGTCAGAGGCTCGAATTTTTCGGACGGACTCAAGAGTCGGCTGTGGTCGAGTGCTTCCAGGGTGCTGCATCGGCAAGTTTGCGGCGCTGGAGACTCATGGCAGGAAGAGAGCTTCTCTTCCTTCTACCGTCTGAGTGAGATGATGGGACTTTCGAGAGACTTTGAGACTTTTTTTTACCATGCCCATGGTCTGTTGTTTATCAAATTACGGTATTGCTTTGCATTGTTGTAACTATATGTTATAATTATGTGGTTTTTTCGGTTTTTTCAGTCTTGGTTTGTCTTGTGTTTCCGTGATATCATTCTGGAGGAATATTGTATCATTTCTTAATGCATGCATTACTAAATGACAATAAAAGAGGACTGTGTGTCCTCATAATCTAATCTAAAAAAAAGTTAGAGGAGGCCTCGCAGCCTGGTCCCTTCTCTAAGATGTGACCTCTACCCGCTTCCCTCCACTGCTGCTGTGATGTGTTGCTGCTCCACTGATGCACAAGTTGGCCCTACTTGCGTGTTTGCTGCTCCACGAATTACTGTGTATACATAAAGTATCATATCATATACCTCAGGTTTGATTTTTTTTAAATCATGCACACATGTCCGTTTATGTAATGTTATAATGACCCTGCATAGCGCAGACCTACATGGCACTCCATCTCCGTGGAACACGTCCTCAGCGTTAAGTGGGACTTGAGTATATTTTTATTCTTTGAATAAAGGGATAAAGGTGAAATGTGATGACTACAGCATACCAGCTGTAGGGCACCATGGTAGCATTGTGGTCAGTGCGACACTACTACAGCTCCGGACATTGGAGTTCGGGGTTCAATTCTAGCACCACCTGCAAGGAGTTTGTATGTCCTTCCCGTGTCCACATGGGTTTCCTCCAGATGCTCCAGTTTCCTCCCACAGTCCAAAACTGTACTGCTTAGTGGGCTAATCGATCATTGTAAATTGTCCTGGGATTAGGCTGGGATTAAATCGGAGGGTTGCTGGGTGTGACGCTCATTGGGCTGAGTGGACCTGTTCTGTACTGTATCCCTAAGTAAATAAATCAATCAACCAGCTCCAGGCCAGAAAGATGAATCGCAATACTGATTTAATGTGCACATCAATTTATTCACTTTTTATTTAATAAATGTTTAATTCTAACCAGGGTGCAAAGCAAATTAGATAGGTTGATCTGCATCATGTCCCGATGAGAATCAGAATGGAAAGAAGGCAACACAGTACTCATTGTCACAGTGTGGCTCCAGTGTATGTTAGAGCAACCTAGCTCGTACCATCCACTCACCCTCTCCCCTTCATCTTAAAAAAATGATTTCCTTTTAATATATTTATATATATTTTTAGGAGATGCGGCGTGCAACAGGCCCTTCTGCCCAACAAGATGCATTGCCAACCAACCCATCAGTTTAACCCTAGACTATTCATCGGACAATTTACAATGACCAATTAACCTACTAATCAGTACGCCTTTGGACTGTGGGAGGAGACTGGAGCACTGAATGGAAACCCACGTGGCTAGGGGAAGAACGTACAAGTTCCTTACAGACAGCTACAGAATTGAACTGCAATCACTGGGAACACCCTGAGCTGAAATAGCATTGTGCTAGCCGTTACACTACTAAAGCGCACAACTTCCCTGGTTCATGACCATTCCCACAAAGGGACCAGTGTCCTACTATCTATACATTCAATAATTTTAAATTACTTTCTTAACATTATCTACCGGTCTATATTAAATTTAAATATTCTCCAAGCACTGACACAGGAAAGTAGCATCCATCATCATGGACCCCCACCACCCAGATCATGCTCCATTCTCACTGCCGCCACCAGGACAAAGGTACAAGAGCCTCAGGATCCAGGTTTAGGAACAGTTATTACCCCTCAACCATCAGGCTCTTGAACCAAAGGGGATAACTTCACTCAACCCCATCACAGAAAATTTCCAACAACCCACGGACTCACTTTCAAGGACTCTTCATCTCATGTTCTCAATATTTATTGCTTATTTATTTATTTATTATTATTTATTTCCCTTTTATATTTGTACAGTTTGTTGTCTTTTGTACATTTGCTGTTTGCCCGTCCTGTTGGTGTAGTCTTTCATTGATTCTATAATGGTTCTTGGATTTACTGAGCATGCCTGCAAGAAAACAAATCTCAGGGTTGTATATGCTGATATATATGTACTTTGATAATAAATTTACTTTGAACTTTGAAAAGATAATTGGTAGATCAGCTTTTTTGGACTATGTTCCTAAACTGTGGAATTCAATACCTAAAACTGTAAGGGATGCAGACTTAGTGGACACTTTTAAACACCAGCTCAAATCCTATTGATTTAAGCTTGCTTTTAATTAACATGTTTTTCATCTTTTATTTTTATGTTTGTACTTTATCCCATTGTAAAGCACATTGAACTACATCATCTGTATAAAATGTTTTCTATAAATAAGTTATTAATATTATTTATAATAATAACATCCTCTGCTTCAAGAGGAAAAACTCTACCTTTCCAACGCATACACACAGCAGTCCTTCATCCCTGGTATCTTCAGTAAATCTCTTCAGTATGGTTTCTAAAGCCCTCACACCTTTGCTAAAGTGTGGAGCCCCAGAACTCAATAAAATACTCTAGCTGGATCTGAACCAGTATTTTATAAAGGATAATGATGACTTGCTGAATTTTATTTATGAAACCCAAGATTATGTATGATCTTTCTAAAACACCATCTTGACTTTCTAGTTTCAAAGAATAATCCACAGAGTTTCTGTGTTGGTAACCTATTTCTTTATATATGTAGTGGTAGTCCATGGTGTCCATCGATGACCGGAAACCAGTGAGGGACAATTTTTAGATCAGAAAAGCCAATGCACTGGGGTGGTCCTTCTCTCTCAAACTCAGAAGGTCCAGGTACAGTGGTATGAACAAACATCACAAACTGGGTCTTCCTTAGTTGCAGTGGATGACCATGACATCTTCTGTGCCTTGTCATTGCCCTTTGCCCTCCACAGAGTGTTGCAATACCACCATCCTGGCTGTTGAATCACCTGAGCAGACTTCATATTTAAATTAAATTAAATAACTAGTGCAAAAAGTGAGAGAAAGATAGTGAATTAGAGTACATAAGTTCATTATCCACACAGAAATCTGAGGGCAGAGGGGAGGAATCAGTTCCTAAAACAGTGAGAGTGTGTCTTCAGGTTCCTATACCTCCTCCCTGATGAGGAGAGGGCATGTCCTGGGTGATGGGGGTCCTAATGACAAATGAATATTGCATTTCACATTTTTCTTACCAACATATGTACAGTGGATTCAGTTGGGAGTTCGACACTTTGGTCTGATCATTAGGCTGCTCCAATTAGCCCTGAAATTTCATAGAAATGTTTAAAAAGGTATAAAAAGGACAAACTGAGAAACAAGTTAAATATTTAAGTGAAATACTGAACAGATTAGAACACTGCAGTACTATGAAATTTTGTATTAGTTCCTAAAATTTATCGAGGGATGAATTCATCCAGTCTACACAATGAACAAAATCACCGTAGACACCTAGAGCAAAAAATGGACTACTTTCATACCATGATGGCCTCCTCCAAATCTTCACTTGCACTGTAACATTCAAGATGATCGACGATACCTTCAAATTCTTCGTAGTTCTTAATTTGTTGACGTAGTGAAATCGTTTAATTTTCACTCCTAGCTGTTTCTGACATCTCCAAGCCCGATTGGAGATCATCTCCGAGCAAAACAGTTCTGAACTGGCTTATTGTTTATTTCTCACCAGCTCTCAGTAATAAAAATCATTGCTTTTTGGACACAAACAACCGCAACTGATGCTACTTAAAAACCTCATTGCTCAAAGTACAGTGCACCGCCAAACGGCCACACAGGTGCGTGCAACTGATGCTAATTAGAACCTGATCAACAACAGTCTCCTGCCCCAATCATGTGACATAAGATCTCAAATAAATGAAATAAATCCAGTCTATTTTCCAGAGTAGTGTTTGTTCTTTAAGATTTGTCCCAAATAAGCGGCTACCCTGATTAACCGATAGCCCAATTAACTGGAATCCATGGTACTTCACATTTTTCATTAATAGGCATCATTTGCCAGCCTTCTGCTGATTCCACCAGCCATACTGTATCTCCCTGAGCCTACAATTGTTCTCCACACCGCCACTGCACCTTTAGGTTTGTGAACCTGCAGACCTGGAAATTGGAAATTGTGCCCTCTGTACAAACTCCTAAATGATTTGTCTTTATTAAGAAAAATCAGGGACAACTACTCCGATTAACAAAACATCTGATGGAGGACCATTTGGCCCATTGAATCTGCTCTACTATTCTATCATGGCTGACTTATTATTATTCCTCTCAATACCATTCTCCCGCCTTCTTCACATAACTTTTGATGCTGTTTAAAATCAAGGATCTAGCAACTTCCACTTTAAATATACCCAGTGACTTGGCTTCCAGAACCATCTCTAGCAATGAATTCCACAGATTCACCACCTCCTGGATAAATAATTACCTCCTCATCTCTGTTCTAAAGAAATGTCCCTCTATTCTGAGGCCTCTATCCTCTGGTCCTCAACTCCCCCACCATAGGAAATATCCTGGCCTTTCAATATTTGATAGGTTTCGGTGAGATACCTCCTCATTCTTCTGAACTCCAGTATAGATCCAGAGCCATCAAACACACCTCTTGTATTAACCCTTTCATTCCCAGGAACATTGTCATTCAAGTTCAAATTTCAAAGTAAATTTATTTTCAAAGTACATATGTGTCACCGTATACTAACCTGAGCTTCATTTTCTTATGGGTATTCACAGTAAGTACAAAGAAATACAACAGAATCAATGATAAACCATACACAACAAATACAGACAAACAACCAATGTGAATAAGACACAAAACTTTGCAAATACAAAAAGAGAAAAAAGTAATAATAATAAATATCAAGATAATAATAAATATCAAGAGGTTGAGTTGTACAGTCCTCGAAAGTTGTAGTCTCGTGAACCTCCTCTGGACCCTCTCCAATGCTAGCATATCCTTAGATAAGGGGATCAAAACTGCTCAACACAGTACTCCTAATTGCAGTCTGACCAATGCCTTATGAAACCTCAGCATTACATTCCTGCTTGATTTCCTTAAGGAATCAGAACCTAATCTGCCTCCAGGTATCCTTAGCTCCACCTGGGCTTTCCATGCACCCACCCATCTGCAGGCTACTGAAGATCCATTGTTACCACTTTGCTCTCCCACTCAGCCTCAAGTTCTCAACACTCCACTCCACTTGACTTCTCTTCTCCCTCTTGCAACACCACTCTTACCTTCTGACCTCATATCTCAACTCCAGCCCATACCTTGCCTCAGCGCCAACCCCTGCCTGGTCTAGCAGCTGCAGTCTCCAATTCACTATTACATAGTATGTTTGTTTGTTTGTTTGTTTATTGATTGATTGATTGATTAAGATATCGTGTGGAAAAGGCCCTTCTGGCTCTCCGAGTCATGGTGCACAGCAATGCCCTGTTTAACCCTAGCCTAATCACAGGACAATTTACAATGACCAATGAACCTAGCAACCGGTACGTCTTTGGACTGTGGGACCCGGATTTCAGGGCAGAGTTGAGTAAACCTCGTGGAGCAGTGAGCTGAACCTCGCCTCTGGCCCCAGTATCCTGACCTTTCCAATCTGGCCCAGTGCTTAAATCGTCCAAACCTCAGGTCATTGCTCACTCTCGGACCCAGGTCCTACCCGTTTGATATGCTCTTGGGCCTGAGCTCTGCAGCCTCGATTTGGCCTGTATCCAACCTTTCCCATCTGGCCCGGTGCTTAAAACCAGCCAACTATCTCTCTCACTCTCGCACATGGGCCCCACCGCTTCACCTCGATCTACCTCTTCGCGTTAGCTCCAAGTCGTTCCAGCAATGGCCATATATTGGCTCGTTCCTCGTTCTCTGTGATTAACAAAGTAGTTAGTAGTTTTGTTTGTGGCCAGTAAGTTGTCACTGTCTTTCACCAGTGCCATTGTAAACCTTACATAATTTTTACTTTCCTCAAGCAAGAACGCTGATCAACACCTCCACCCACTAACATCACCCCACCACATCCCCCCGAGCCATTGCTATGTTATCATTTCCTGTCAGGGTCACCTCATGTACAGACACTCCTGGGCCTAGCATCACTTTATGCACCTATGTATATAAACTATCTTCTGTATTTATATTTATTGTGTTTTAATATTATTATTTTTTTATCTTATTGTGTCTTTTTATGCTACATTGGATCTGGAATAATGATTATTTCATTCTCCTTTACACTTGTGTACTGGAAATGACATTAAGCAATGCTGAGTTTTGAATTTTGAATCTAAAAGCACTGCAAAGTACAAAAGGCATCCTATTAGAGTTTATGCTTTATACTTTGTATTTTATTGTCGCCAAACAACTGATACTAGAACGTACAATCATCACAGCGATATTTGATTCTGCACTTTGCGCTTTTGGGTAATTTGCAATTTCTTTTGCTGGAATCATAAGGTTTAGATGTTAGGTTTTCAACTTTTGAGTCAGAGTTGACAAATTGTTCTGTTTGATTTCTTTACGTTGTCCATCGTTTTCTCCTCACTGGCTAAAGAGTGGTTTTTACGAGTGGTGACTAACAACTTGTCAGCAATCCAGGATTGGAGTGTACACTGTGCAGCTCCAGATGTAGGAAATGCATGTTTCAAGCTGCTCGCCAATGGACCTCTCAAGTTACTTGGTAGCTAGTTCAATGGGAAATAATTATTTAAGAACCCTTACCAGTTCTGGGCTGCAGCAGAGATCACACAGGATGTGAACAGGTCAGCAAGTATTACCTGCATGGTTAATAAGTTTTCTTGAACTGGTTTTGTTTCAAAGAAACAGGGCACTGTGATCCCTCAGACTAACATGATGGTAACAAGCCAATTCATTTTTGGTAATTGTGATTGAGGTATAAATGTGGGTCTGGCACAGAATATGAGCATACAAGAGTCTGATTCAATCAGTCATTCAAATGACTGATGTTCCAACATTGCTGCACTCCCTTGGAATTCACTGAAATGTTTATTCTATCCTCAGTGGCCACTTTATTAGGTGCACCTCTATACCTGCTCACTAATGCAAATATCTAATCAGCCAATCATGTGGCAGCAATTATTGCATAAAAGCATGCAGACAAGGTCAAGGGGCTCAGTTGTTGTTCAGACCAAACATCAGAATTGGGGAGAAATGTGATCTAAGTGACTTTGACCGTGGAATGATTGTTGGTGCCAGACGGGGTGGTTTGAGTAACTCAGAAACTGCTCATCTTCTATGATTTTCACGGACAACTCTCTCAAGTTTACAGAGAATGGGAAACTGAGCACAGAAATCGACACTCAGTGGCCAAGTGAAAAGGTACCTGTTCTACCTAATAAAGTGGCCATCCTCCTCACAGTCTGATGTGTTGTGTGCTCAGAGTGCTTTTCTGTATACCGCTATTGTAAAATGTGAGTTACTGTCAGCTTGAACCAGTCTAGCTATTCTCCTCTGACCTCTCTCAGTAACAAAGTGCTTTTGTCCACTGGATTTTTTATTTTTGTCTTTCACATCATTCTCTGTAAGTTCCCATAATAATCAGCATGAGGATGACCAGAAATTGTGGTTTGATTTTGTGATACTAATAGAAGGACAATTAATTTTCAGGATTAGAGTGGTTACTCCTCTGCTGTAAAAATAAATCAGCGTCAGGCAATTTCTTATTTACAGCTCTTTTAATTCATAAACATCATAGTTTAGTCACACAGCAACTCACTACCAACTCATCAAATTTAAGTTCTCAGCCTAGTATTTTTGGTTTAAAATACTCATTACAGATCCGCCCATCTCATTAACAGCTATCCCACCCCACTGGTACATTTGAATTAAAAAACCTGCTAAAGGTAGTGGATATGTCCCAGTCCATCAAGGAGGCAAGGAACTTAGGTCTCACACCACCAGGTTCAGGAACAGTCATTACCCCTTCAACCATCAGGCTCTTGAATCATAGTCACAGTCATACTTTATTGATCCCGGGGGAAATTGGTTTTCATTACAGTTGCACCATAAATAATTAAATAGTAATAAAACCATAAATAGTTAAATAGTAATATGTAAATTATGCCAGGAAATAAGTCCAGGACCAGCCTATTGGCTCAGGGTGTCTGACCCTCCAAGGGAGGAGTTGTAAAGTTTGGTGGCCACAGGCAGGAATGACTTCCTATGACGCTCTGCGCTGCATCTTGGTGGAATGAGTCTCTGGCTGAATGTACTCCTGTGCCCACCCAGTACATTATGTAGTGGATGGGAGACATTGTCCAAGATGGCATGCAACTAGGACAGCATCCTCTTTTCAGACACCACCGTCAGAGAGTGACCAGAGGAGATAACTTCACTCACTCCAACTCTGAACTGTTCCCACAACCTATGGACTCACTTTCAAGGACTCTGCAACTCATGCTTTTGATATTTATTGTTTGTTTGTTTGTTTGTTTATTTATTTATTTATTTATTTATGAATTTTAAAATTTCTCTTTGCATAGTGGTCTTTTGCACATTGTCTGTCTGTCTTCATCATGTGCATTTTTTCATTGATTCCCTTGTGTTTCTTTGCATTTACTGTGAATGCCTGCAAGAAAACAAATCTTGGGATTGTATATGGTGACATATAGGTGCTTTGATAGTAAATTTACTTTGAGCTTTGAACCCCATCCTCAATTCTACATGGTGACTTATACAAAAGCCCACAACCTTGTATACCTTTCATTCTTGTGCATTCTCTTCACCCATCTGTAAGTTCTAGTTGGTTATCTCTTGTTTCACCAATGAAATAGACACATTGTGGTTGCACAAAGTGGAGTTCACCATACAGTTACTTTGCAAACTTCTGTACCTGTTTACACTGATTCTTAAAGCACTATAGAAAGGGTGGCATGTTAGGTGCTGGTCAGCACAACACTTTACAGTAGCAGTGACCTGGGTTCAATACGCACCGCTGCCTGTACGGAGATTTTCTGTTCTCCCCATGGAAGTGTGGTATTACTCCGGATGCTCTCGTTGCCTCCCACAGTCCAAAAGCATTCTGGTTGGAAGATGAATTGGTCATTGTAAACTGTCCCGTAATTAGGCTAGCATTAAATTAGGGGATTGCTGGGCAGTGCAGCTCAAAGGGCCAGAAACCCTACTCCATGCTGTATCTCAATAAATAAAAAAAAACATAGTTCAAGTAGGCACAGTAACTTAGCAACAAAACTCCAGCCAGTCAGGTCCTCTATTACACTAGCTTGATAGCATTTCCTTTTCCACGTGCATCTTGTAACAGAATAGGTTTATACACACAGAAATCTCCATTGAAGCATAGTAAATTGTATCTCCCATCACATTCTATCCTTGACCCATTTTTGTAAACCTCAACAAACTGCCAGAAAAATGTTCTACATTAGTATTTTTTGTGCATTGAAAGTATGTTTATACAAGTCAACCTTCATTAATCTGTCACCATTGGGACCTGACGAGTGCCGGATTAGTGAAAATGCCAAATTACAGAAGGATCACGTGAAGCAATAGCTAACCTTCACTAATCCAACACCATTGGCACCTGTGGAGTGCTGGATTAGTGAAAATGCCAAATTACAGAAGGATAACATTAAACATAATTAGTACTGGATTATCGAAGGAACCGGATTACAGATAGTCGGATTAGTGAAGGTTGACCTGTACTTGCAACAGAACTTTCTTATGTATTGTAAGCATGCTTGTATAAGTATGTTTAATAATTGCAACAAAAATATTAATTACAGGTCCCTCAGCTAAGTTAATTTCCACAATTCGCTTTATATAGACGATTAGGAAGATGATCGAAGTTTCCAAAACAGATTTTAGAGTCATACAGTCGTAGAACACTACGGCAAAGGAACAGGCACTTCGGTCCAACTAGTCCGCGACCCGTTAAACTGCCTAGACCCATTGACCTGCACCTGAACCATAGCCCTCCATACCCCTCCCATCCATGTACCTATCCAAACTTCTCTGTAACTTTGAAATTGAAATCACATCTATCACTTTAGCTGGCCCTTTCACCACTATCTGAGTGAAGAAGTTTCCCCTCATGTTCCCCTTTTTCCACAAAGGGGAAACTTCTTCACTCAGAAGGCCGTGAGGATGTAGAATGAGCTGCCAGCAAAAGTGGTACATGCGAGCTCGATCTCAACATTTAAGAGAAGTTTGGATAGGCACATGGATGGTAGGCATAATGAGGCCTATGCTTCCAGTGCAGATCAATGGAAGTAGGCTGTTTAAACGGTTCAGCATGGACTAGATAGGCTGAAGGGTCTGTTACTGTGCTGTATTTTTCTATGATTCTATGACTCTAAACATTTTGCCATTCACCCTTAACCCATGACCTCCAGTTGCAGACCCACCCAACCACAGTGGAAAAAGCCTGCTTGCATTTACCACCTACACACCACAAAATGTTGTATACCTCTATCAAATCTCCCATCAATCTTTTACATTCAAAGGAGCATAGTTCTAAATAATAAGAATCAAGTTTTAAACAATTTTTGTTTTAAAACAGTGTTAGACAGGTAACAAACTTCAGGGAGTTAGTTTGCCAAGTTTAAGGTCTGGTCAGCTAATCACATAGTTGCCAAGAGTGGATTGATTACACCTTCGCGATAAAATAGACCAGAATTAGAAGCTCACAAATTCCTCAGAATCATGAGTAGTGAAGGAAATTACATGGAGAGATCTGAAAATATTTCAGCAAAACTATTATCATGATTTCCTGTACAATAAGGGCTGAATTATCACATTAGAGTAATTGAAAAACTATTGTTTTTTTTTGCTGAAAACTTGGATATAGATAAAATCTTCAATCCAATTAAATTGCTAGGTATTTTTAACAAGCTGCTTAGCTTTGCAATGCAGGCATCTGTTCTCACTCTTTCAGAATACCGTCTCCTACCTTCAAATCTGCTGCAGATTCACACAAACCTGTCACACAGAACATTAACATCTACAGTATTGATTCCCAATGAATTTTCAGATGTTAATGTGTACCAGTATCTCGAGTATATTATTTGACCATAGTTGCGAAGGCCATGACTTTAAAAATAACTGAACACGCCTGCTATTGAGGAATAAAATCCACTCAGGCAAAATTCAGATGCTCTTCTGACACCCAATGATTTTTCAGATCTTAGTATGTCCCAGTTTCTTGACTCACATCTGACCACTGCTGAAAAAGCCATGGGTACAATGCCAATTGGGTGGCAGGGTGGAATTACATCTTTACCACAGGAGATATAAGGTGCTCCTTCCCTCCAACAGCCTGCAAGGGACCCGTGGGCAAGGTATAGTACCTTCTTAGCCCCCTGATCAGGGTCATGTGGAGCCACAGGAGCAGGTAGTGGATAGTCGTATGAGCAGCTGGTGTATATCACAAGTCCTGGTTATGTGACCACTCATGCCAGGTAGACGATCCTTGAAGAGTATTTGATAATTGCTGGTGTCACCTATTATGTAAAGACATCGCCCAGAAGAAAGAAACGGCAAACCATTTCCGTACAAAATTTTCCCAAGAACAATTATAGTCAGGAAAGGCCTAGATCACTCTCATCTTACAAGATGGCACATTAAAATAATGCCAATCTTGGAAAATGACTGAGCATGCCTGCTATCCAGGAATGAAATCCTCTCGGGCAAAATGCCAATGCTCTTTTAAATAACATCACAAAAGTTAGTGCACACTTCCTTTGTTCACCATTTTGAGATGGGATTTAAAAGACTTAAAGAAATAGTTTGTGAAGGAACAAAAGGGAAGTGCTTTGACAAGAGCAAAGCTACCAGGTAGAGATCTAATTACAATCTCTCCTGGTGAAGCACAGTTTTAGCGTCTGCATTTTACTATCTGTTGAATTTAAGAAATGGAGTTTATAGCCATCTCCAAGGTAATCTGTATCCTCATCTATACCACCAACCTGTGTTCATTTCCTCAGCCTACAACTCTACAATCAACCTTTCTTCCTTCCACGATTAGTTCCTCCAAATATTTCTTCATATCATTTAGAGGTTGGGTTGCTGATAGAACATAACTGAGTTTAAATTGTTCCACATGCCCGATAATGATACAAATCCTGCTTTTCAATTAATACTCATCCTCACTAACTTTTACTCATTCTCTCTTTTAACTTGCCAAATCCAACATCAAAAGGAAATGGATTTATGAAAGGGAAATCATGGTTAACAAATATGCTGGAGTTCTTTATGTCTGTATCGATGTTGATATTCTGTGTTTCATGTTCCCTTTCTGTCCCCCCACCACTTCCTCATCAATGTCAACATATTTCTCCAAACCCTTGTACTTTCGTTATGCCGTAATCTTTCATGAGCCTCCTTATGGGAAAGGAGTTGGCAAAGAGGAGGAAAGAGATTCAATTCACACCCTGTGTTTGGATTTACAAACCCAGAGAAGGGAAATGATAGATTACCATTTTATCAGAATTGGAATCAGGTTAGTATCACTGACATATGTCCTGAAAGTTCTTGTTTTGTGGCAGCAGCACATTGCAACACATAATAATAATAATAATAATAAAAAATGCTACAAATTACAATAAGAACATATATATGTAAATAAGTTAAATAAATTATGCAAAAATGGAGGAAAAATAGAAATAAATAGCAATGTAGTGTTAATGGGTTCATTGTCCATTCAGAAATCTGATTGCAGAGGGGAAGAATTATTCCTTAAACATTGAGTGTGTGTCTTCAGGCTCCTATACCTCCTCTTTGATGGTAGCAATGAGAAGAGGGTATGTCCTGGGTGGTGAGCGTCCTTCATGATGGATGCAGCCTCAGACATCCCACCCTGCAAAAACTCATTTCAGGGAGGTAGCACCATCAATTTGTGGGAGACTCCTGGAACTTATGGGGGAGGTGGGATGTCTGCAATAGAGTAGCTCCTTAGCAGCTAGCCAGCTAGTTTAAATAATGTTAGTTATGCTAATGAACGAATGACACCTGTTAAACTCACCTCAACGTGTCTTTTACAGTCTTAACCCACCATGGGCAATAGAAAAGTCACTGTTGCAAACAGTGCAGCGAGCAACACTGTCATTATTTTTGACCCCTATTAGGCAGGGGTACACTTTAGTGTAGTCTGGGGTGACGTACGTTTTATATTTTCTTTTTTTGGAACACTCTTGCTCTCTCTCTCTCGCGCGCTTGCTTTCTCGCTCTCGCGCTCTCTCTCGTGCTTGTTTTCTCGTTCTTGCTCTCGCTCTCTCTCGCGCGTTTGCTTTCTCACTCTCGCGCTCTCTCTCGTGGTCGCTCTCTTGCGCTTGCTTTCTTGCCTTCGCGCTCTCTCTCTCTCTCTCTCTCCCTCTCTCTCTCGCTCTGTCACTCGTGTTTGCTTTCTTGCTCTTGTGCTCGCTCTCTCACCCTTTCTCGCGCGTTCTCTCATGCTCGCTCTCAAAAAATTCAATTTCTGGGACATTGTATATAATTTGCGGGCATCAGGGAGCCACTATTAATATGTGGGAGACTCCCGGAACTTCCGGAAGTGGTAGCATGTCTGCAGCCTGTTTGAGACATTAGCATTTGAAGGTGTCCTCAACGCTGGGGAGGCTAGTGCTTATGATGGAGCTGCCTCAGCTAGCAGCTGTCTGCAACTTTTGTCTGATCCTGTGCATGGCTCCTCCATACCAGGCAGTGATGTAACTAGTTAGAATGCTCTCTATGGTACATACGCAGAAATTTGCTAGAGTCTTCGGTGACATACCAATTCGCCGGAAGCTCCTAATGAAATAGAGCTGGTGTGGTGCCTTCTTTGTAATTGCATCTATATGTTGGGCCCTGGATAGATCCACAGAGATGTTGACACGTAGGAACTTGAAACTGCTCACCCTTTCCTTTGACGAGGACTGGTGTGCGTTCCCTCGACTTTCCCTTCCTGAAGTTTACAATCAGTTCCTTAGTCTTACTGACAATGAGTGCAAGGTTGTTATCGCAATACAGTTCAATAACTAAACCACCAACCACCACTTAACCACCAACTAAAAACAAGAAATACCTGGGGCTTTGAGTAGAATTTTGACTTCATGGGATATAAGGATATGACCAAGGGATGAAAGGGAACATGATACAATTATCGGTATCCAGACCAAGCAAGTGACATTAGTCTAATAACAGCCTTTACTACAAAGGGAATGCAGTATAAAAGCAGCAGGAAAAAAATATATAATTTTGCACTGTTGAGGCTACTGCTGTTGTTCTACAGTACATACAATGTTAGTTTCCATATTTGGGGAAAGATATATCAATTTTGTCTTCCAGTAAACAAATTTCCTTCCCCTTCCACTCTGACATTTTACTTTTTCTCACCTGCCTATCCCCTCCCCCTGGGAACCCTCCTCCTTTCCTTTCTCCCCTGGTCACTCTCATCTCCTGTCAGGTTCCTTCTTCTCCAGCCCTTGACTTCTCCCACACACCTGACTTCACCTATCATCTTCCAATGAGCCTTTTCCCCTCCCCCACCTTTTCATTCTGGCATCTTCCCTCTTCCTTCTCAGTCCTGAAGAAGGGTTTCAGCATGAAATATCGACAGTTTATTTATTTCCATAGATGCTGCCTGACCTCCTGAATTCCTCCAGCATTTTGTGCATCTTACTTTGGATTTCCAGCATCAGCAGAGTTTCTTTCGTTTAGGTTGTTCTTACATTTGAAACAATCAGAGAGGAGTTATTAGACTGATTACTGGGCCGAAGGAATGCCCATCAGTCTGGGCTTGTGTTCACTGGGGGATTGAAGAATGAGAGATGATCTTATTGAGATACACGAGATTCCAAGGCCGAGATGTTTTCACTGATGAGGATATCTGGAACATTGGGTGTCGATTCTGATAAAGGGTTTGTCCATTTTGTCTAGATTTTAAGAGGAATTTCTTCTATCGAACTGTTGGAAATCTTCAAATCTCTTCATACCAGAAAGTGCTAGAGTTGGCTATTGAATATATTCCAGGTGGAGATTGATTGGTTCGCTTAAATTATAGGAACAAGACAGACAAAATGCTGGAGGAACGCAGCAGGTCAGGCAGCTTCTATGGAGTAGAGGAAACAGTTGATGTTTCATGCCAGGACCCTTCATCAATTACAAATGTGGATAACATGGAAAGATGATGTTGACAGCAAAGTTGGTTCAGGCAAGATCTTGTTGAAAGGCTAGTAACATCTTGAAGGACCCTAACGACCCTGCTCATGGACTGTTTGTCCCATTCCCATCAGTGAGGAGGCTATGTATCATCCACATCAGGACCACCAAACCCCAAAAAAATTTGTTTTCCCCAAGCAGTAAGGCTGATCAACATCTGTAACCACTAACCCACCCTTCCACTCCCAGAGCCATCATGACTTTATCATTTCCAGTCAGAGTTACCTTATGTACAGACACTCCTGTGCCTAATGCCTATTTATGGCCATGCAATCAATCTATGTATATAAGCTATCTATGTATTTATATTTATTGTGGTTTTATTATGCTTTATCTTAGTGTGTTTTTTGTGCTGCATTGGATCCAGAGTAACAATTATTTTGTTCTCCTTGACACTTGTGTCCTGGAAATGACATCTTGAACCTTGACATCCTCACTTGACTCATTCCGAGCTTTGCTTACAGTGGTTTTGCTTTTCTACCTGGCTGATACTCTTCATGTCCAAGCCTGCCCTCCCACCCCCTTTCGTTTGTTCTTCTCTTTCTGTACCTTTTGAAATATTCCCACAAATTTTTGCTTTGAGCATTGTTTCAGTCACGTACCTTGAGTTGAACAATGCTCGGTCTCGATTCTTTCCCTGAGCTCAGAGCGATTATTCTGCGACAATCCTCCTTTAAAAATGCAACTTGTTGAAATAATTTTCTCACAGTAGTTTCAAAGCCTGCAAAGAAAATAATGTAGAAATCAATATCTGAAACAACTGTCCACATTAATAACATTAATGACATCAGTTTATGTAGTTCTGTATAATATAAAAACAGTTTCAAGTTCCTGGGTGTCAACAACTCTGAAGATCTAAACATGAGAAATTCTGTAGATGATAGAAATCCAAAGCAGCATATATCAAATGCCAGAGGAACTCAGCAGGTCAGGCAGCATCTGTGGAAATGAATGAACAGTCAATGTTTCGGGCCGAGGCCATTCATCAAGGATGGAAAGGAAGGGAGAAGAAGCCAGAATAAGATGATAGGTGAAGCCAGGCGAGTGGGACGTCCACGGCCACCTCTTGTGCCAATATAAAGCCATCCTCAGGATGGAGGAGTAACACCTTATATTTCATCTGAGTAGCCTACAACCTGATGGCATGAATATCAAATTCTCCTTCGGTTAAAAAATATGTCCCCACCCCTTCTCTTCCTCGATTACCCACTTTGACCTTTTACCTCTTCTCACCTGCCTATTACTTCCCTCTCATCTTTCCCTTTCTCTGATGGTCCACTCTTCTCTCCTATTAGATTCCTTCTTCTCCAGCCCTTGAACTTTCCCATCCAGCTGGCTTCACCTATCACCTTCCAGTTAGCCTCCTTCCCCTCCCACCACCTTTTTATTCTGGCATCTTTCCCCTTCCTTCTCAGTCCTGATGAAGGGACTCGGCCTGATACACTGACTGTTTTTTTCATTTCCATAGATGCTGCCTAACATGCTGAATTCCTCCAGCGTTTTGTGTCTGAAGATCTATTCTGGGCCCATGTTTTTGCAATTACAAGAAGGCTATGTTTCTTGAGGTGTTTGAGGACATTTGGAGCAGGTCTGTTACCAAAGACTCCAGCAAATTTCTACTTATGTACCATGGAGAGCATTCTAACCAGTTGCATCACTGTTATGAGGGGCCACAGCACAAAATCACAAAATGATGCAGAAAGTTGCAAACCCATCTAGCTTCATCATGGGCACTAGCCTCCTGTAGCATCAAGGACATGTTCAAAAGACTATGCCTTTAAAAGGACCCTCATCATGCAGGGCATGCCATCTTCTCATTGCTATTATCAAGCAGGTGGTACACACACTCAACATTTTAGGAGCAGCTTCTTTCCCTCTGCCATCAGATTTCTGAACCAACAATAAATTCATGTACACTATTTTTTTGAAAAAAAGAAAGAAAGAAAGAAGGAAAAAAGAACCCCTACTAACTAAAAAATAAACCCCTGCTAACAAAAAAAAAATGGAAAAAAAAACCCATTGGGAGCACAACCCCGGAGCTATACGCCATACAAGCTTCCATAAAAGGAAAACATCAATCCGCCAACTGAAATCCATTTAAACAAGAATCAGAAGGAAACCATCTTAATTAATTCAAATCAGCTGTTTTAACACTTTATTTTTTTTCTTATTATTATTGATATATTGTTTAGCTTTGTTAATCAGTTATTTGGTAATTTAATTTCTCATTGTACATGTTGACATGTTGACTTGATTACTTTCATGTATTTTTTTTGTTGATCTTCAACAATAATTAATAAAAAAGATTTAAAAATGAAAATGAAATTCATGTGCACTACCTCACTATTTTGATTTCCTTTTTGCTTTACTTGTTTCAGTTAAGTTTTTAGATATATTTTATTGTAATTTATATTTTTTATTATATATTGCAATGTACTACTGTTGCAAAACAACAAATTTCATGACTGTATACAATATTGTGCAAAAGTCTTAGACACATATACATAGCTAGTAATTGCCACTGTGGAGCAGAGTGAGTTTGTAAATCTGGCGGTAGCAAAGGATGTTGGGAATAGTGGGGGTGGAGCACTATGGAAGGGGTGTAGGACAGGTGGCAGAGGAAGAGTGCCAGGGGTAGGAGGTGGTGCAGGTGCAGACGCACCCAGTCCTAAGACACCAGGCAAGGTCACTTGGTTCTAACAATTGGTTTACTGATCATTACAGAATGTCTCTCTGGTGCATCCTACTCCCACCTCTCTTCCTTCTCCTTTTCCAAACATGATTTTCCTCTCCCTACCCCCTTCCCACTCTCAGCCCACAAAAGAGACCCAGATCAGAATCAGGTTTATGTCATGAGTGTGTTTTTTTTCTTTTGTGGCAGCAGTACACTACAATACATAAAATTACTACAGTAGTGTGCAAAATTCTTAGGCATCCTAGCTATACATATTTGCCTAAGACTTGTGTCACCTTGGTGATTGTATGTCATCTAGATCATGCCCTCTTCTCATTGCACAGCGCACATTCAACATTTTAGGAACGGCTTCATCCCCTCCACCATTACATTTCTGAATGCACAATGATCCCATATACACTACCTCACGATTTTCTTTCCAATTTTTTGTTCTCTTTTTGCACTACTGAAATATATTTCTTAATGTAATTTATATTTTTTATCATTATGTATTGCACTATATGCTGCCGCAATACAACAAATTTCACAACAAACACCACTGAGCTTAAACCTGATTCTGAGTCAAATAGTCAGGCTGGTTTGGTCATTATATCAGTGTCATACAGCACTGCAGAACAGAAACAGGCCCTTCAGCCTATCTAGTCTGAGCCGAACAATAATTCTGCATAGTACTATTGACCTACACCTGAACCATAACCCTCCTTACCATTGTTGTCCGTGTACTTATCCAAATTTCTCTTAAATGGTGAAATCAAGCCTGCATGGGAAGAAGGAAAGGAACAGGCGAGAGAGCGGAAAGCACCAGAGAGACATTCTGTAATGATCAATGAACCAATTGTTTGGAATCATGTAACCTTAACTGGTGTCTCAGGCCTGGGTGTGTCTGTATGCATGGCACCTCCCTGCCCCTGGCACTCCTTCTCTGCCACCTGTTCCACACCTCTCTTGCAGCACCTCATCCTCATCATTCCCAATGTCCTTTGCCCCTGCCAGATTTACAAACTCGCTCTCCACTCCATGTTGACAAATTCATATATATATACTTATTTTTCACAGTGCTGTTTCCTTGGTCAAGCTGTTTGCAGACAGTTAAGCACATCAGAAGTGGACCTACTGTTATAGTTTACAAAATCCTACCTCTAATTAACATGCAAGAATCCACAAGAAGGAAAGGGACAATAATTGAATTAAATTAGGGTAAGTTTTCCTGATCCTTCTCCAACCCTGGATGGAATCCAATGGGAGAAATTTGAATGAAATTTCACCATTGTGTACCCGGTGGGATCTGTACCCCCACTGCTTCTTCATTCATTCTTTCAAACAAGGTAAAATTAAAAGCCCAACTCATAAACACAAGAGATTCTGCAGATGCTGGAAATTCAGAGCAACACGCACAAAATACTGGAGGAACTCAGCAGGTCAGGCAGCATCCTGATGGAAGATCTCAGTCTGAACCATCGACTGTGTATTCATTTCCGTAGATGCTGCCTGTCCTACTGAGTTCCTCCAGCATTTTGTGTGCGTTGCATACAATAAAAAACAATTTATTTTCTGTTAGGTAACAACAGCTGGAGTTAACAGTAGACTTCAGGAAATACTGATAGGAAATTTAATTGCCAGTGTGACTTGCTAAGTTTTATTTGACCACACTTGGAGTTACCCTGTGAAAAATTCAGTGATGTTCACAATTAATTTTCCTTGTTTAATTATTTTGAGCATTTATAATGATCAATTAGGAAGAATGTAAGACTTTAAAGTGTTGACAGGTATATTTATTAAATCTTGGATGGATCCTAATTGTAATGTGACTTCAAATATACAAGCAAAATCTAATGAAGAAGATGTGACTGAATATATGAGGAAATTATTGGAATATTAAATTGTGTGTCTAATACATGGAAAGATTATGTGAAGATGCTAACTTCAGAAGTAAATTAATTTTCGAAATTGGACGTACAGTAATAACATACTACTAACTTAAATGCCTTTCATCTCAGGATTTGGTTTGAGGCCAATTTAGGTTCAGAAGATGAAAGTCTTCTCTCTCTGCTGCTAATAATAAATTGGCACTCTTATTCAGGGGCCACAGGGTGGGCTGAGTTCAGGCTGGAAAAGCTCACACTGATTGAGTAACAGAGCACTTTTTGAGGTTGAAGGTAAAACTCAATGCAGAGGGAACATTACATGAGACACATCCCACAACAGAACTTAAGTTACTCAAAGTTGACACTGCATAGAGAAGGCAAGAAAATATTCCATTTCCTGAAATTATCCGGGAAAAGAAAAGCCATTAGAGGATATTGCGACTTTTGGGGCAAGAGCAGTATAACAGAATGGCCTTTCATTTTGATTTGATGACAGCAAAACAGTTTTGTATCTATACTTGGTAAAATAACTTAAATAAAATGAGATTACTCATTTCAGGTCATCAAAGTTACAAAAGTTACCCCAAATTACCGTGGCACAGTAGAGCAGTGGTTATAGTGCCAGCGAGCCAGGCTCCATTACCGCTGCTGCTGGTACGGAATTTGTACGGGCTTGTTTGGCTGGAAGGACCTCTTTACCGTGCTGTATCTCTAAATAAATAAATACTCAGTCTGAGTCCAGTTATTAGAAGCCATTAGCCCAATTAAGCACAAATTGGCACTAAATCAGCACTTTCGTCGGGAAATTTCACAGGCACCAGTGTAGGGGTAGGGGTGGAAATGTCATCTGGGCATTAGAAAAGCCTTCTATCAAGAATGAGATTAAGGAGTATGTTTGATGCAGGGTAAACTAATGAATCGCCAGTCACTCAAAGCATAGAACTCCAGTACCCATCACCACATACTCACACCGCACTGAGTCCGAACTTTTGACAAATAAAAGGTGACAGAGAGGAAATGAAGAGTCAGGAAGAAAGAATTTTAATAGTCATAGTCATAGTCATAATCGTACTTTATTACTCCAGGGTGAAATTGGTTTTCGTTACAGTTGCACCATAAATAATAAATAGTAATAGAACCATAAATATTAAATAGTAATATGTAAATTATGCCAGTAAATTATGAAATAAGTCCAGGACCAGCCTATTGGCTCAGGGTGTCTGACCCTCCAAGGGAGGAGTTGTAAAGTTTGATGGTCACAGGCAGGAATGACTTCCTATGACACTCAGTGTTGCATCTCGGTGGAATGAGTCTCTGGCTGAATGTACTCCTGTGCCCAACCAGTACATTATGTAGTGGATGGGAGACATTGACCAAGATGGCATGCAACTTAGACAGCATCCTCTTTTCAGACACCACCGTGAGAGAGTCCAGTTCCATCCCCACAACATCACTGGCCTTACGAATGAGTTTGTTGATTCTGTTGGTGTCTGCCACCCTCAGCCTGCTGCCCCAGCACACAACAGCAAACATGATAGCACTGGCCACCACAGACTCGTAGAACATCCTCAGCATCGTCCGGCAGATGTTAAAGGGCCACGGTCTCCTCAGGAAATAGAGACGGCTCTGGCCCTTCTTGTAAACAGCCTCAGTGTTCTTTGACCAGTCCAGTTTATTGTCAATTCGTATCCCCAGGTATAAATACATTATTACATCAATGAAATCGTTAGTGACTGCAGTGAGATATACAAAATTATGAGGGGCATAAACAGGGTAGATTCAAGTGGACTTTGTGCTATAATAGATATTAAAAAATGGAACACATACCATCACAGAGAGCATCTTCACATCAGCCAGTACTGTCTGGTTTGGTGCATCATCCTCTTGCAAAGGTCACTGGCTGCCACCTGGCATTACTACAAGACTTATATGTGTCCAAGGCAGAGAAATGGCCAGGAAAAAATTATCGTGGATACTACCCACTTTGCAAACTGCCTTTTGCAAAAGATCCCTTCTGGAAAGTGCTATAGGGCTATTAAACAAAATTTCACACCATCTTAAAAGTATCTTCCCCCAAGCAATTAATCAGATCAACCATTCTAGTTATTGAATTGAATTGACTTTACACCACCCCATCTATTACCCCCCACCACTGCACTGTACTGTAATCACTTTAAATCGGTACATCGTAAATACATGAGAATATTTATCTATTTATGCATATTTTATTCTATATCCATACTTCTAACTTAATTTTGTATTAATTTTTATTCTTATTGATTGTTGAATGTTGTTTTAGTTGCATGTCACAGCAGGGAAAGTTTCTAATACATGCAAATGGATCTGGCCAATAAAAGATAATCCTTGACACATTTAAAACAAAGATTTTCCAGAGACACCTGAGTGGGATTTTTTCTATATCTCAATGGTTGGAATCTGGAATTCTTTAAACTGATGGTGGAGGAAGAGATTCTCACAATGGACGAGCACTTGAATTACCAAGGTATAGGAAGGGAACAGACCAAGTGCCAGTGTATAGGGATTCGTATAGATGCCTAATCTATTCTCTTCCCATCCTTACCATTCTGCATTAGCTTCCCCTATCTTTTAGAGTTGATTTTAAAGTTCTCTCACTTGTTTTTAAAGCTCTCAATGGTCTGGGACCAGAATACATCACAGCTCTCAGGCCTTCATCTGCTGGTCCCTTAAATTTAAACAATCTTCCTCAAAAGATAATTAGCACATCAACTTTTCTGAACTGCGCTCCTAAACAGTAGAACTAAATACCTAAAACTTTAAGGGATGCAGATTGTCCACTTTAAAGGACAGCTCAAAATCTACAGTATTTATTTAAACTTGCCTTTAACTGACATCTTTCTGTCTTTTATTTTCATGTTTGCACCTTATCCCATTGTAAAACTCTTTGAACTACATCGTCTGTACGGAAAGTGTGCTAAAAATAAGTTATTATTCTAGTATTTTTATTTCAGATCTCAAGATGGTAAAACCTGAGATACGGGCATAGCCAAGCACAATCATTTCTCAATTGTAAGAACTTTCAGACTATTCTAGTGGTGTTTAGCGTTGTGGCTCTCTAAAGATTTACACAAATATTGCTGTGTAGGCCAAATTATTTAATGCTATTGTGTAGTAACTTTGATATGCTACCAATTGTAGATATTACTATTGGTACAATGTATACCCTGTTCATGTTCCATCATTATTATTATTGTTGTTGTTGTTATTATTAATAGCTGGGTGGATGAGGCCTGTTTCCGTGGTGACTGAATAACACACTGAAGAGATAACTCAGAGACAGGAGAGCAGCTGATGGAAACTGACTTTGACAGTAACAGTGGCATTACAATCATTTGCTCATATTGACTTATGACTTGGAATAAGGCCATTCAGCCAAACAAGTCTAGGCTGGCTCCCAGAGGATACACATAGGTCTCATTCCACTCCTATTTTCCAGTAACCTATTTTCTCACACATGTCCACCAACTCCCTTTGGGTTTCCTGCCAACCATTTGCACAACAGCTGCTATCAATGGCATGGTGAATTAATTCATTATAAGAGTGATTGGCAGGAAACCCAGGGAGATTTGATGGGTTTATGAGAGAAAATAGCCTTCTATGGCTGGTAGGAAACCAATGCACCAAGAGGGAACTCATGTGGTGACAGAAAAAGTACATAAATTCTACCTGGACAGCACCTGACGTTAGGATTGAACCACTGAAGCTGTGAGGGAGCAACATTTTGCAGTGCCAAAGCGCCACCCTATGCCAGCTGCCATCCATTCTGCCTGATAGCTTTTGTCGATGTGTTAGGTTTTACAGTAAATTCAGTATTTCTGTGGTCTGGGATTTGTGAGGCCTTTCAAGTCTAAGTATAGTGAAGAAGATTGTAGTGGTTTAATCGTTACTTTATTAGTTACAGTAGTGGAACTCAGCATGGTCTTCCACTGCTATAGCCTGTCCACTTCAAGGTTCTACATGTTGTCTGTTCAGAGATGCTCTTCTGCACACCACTGTTGTAACGTGAGATTATCTGAGTTACTCTTGCCTTCCTGTCAACTTGAATCACTCTGCTAATTCTCCTCTGACTTCTCTCATTAATAAGGCATTTTAGCCTGCAGTATACTATAGTGTCAGCTTTTAGGAGAGAAAACTTGACAGACATACTGGTCAGTACCGAATTACATGCAGTCCTAAACTTTGGGGTGTGGAGGAGAAACAGTAAGGTATGCAAACAGTTAAGAACATCAGAAAGTATACACAACAGAGCCCACAGAACTGCCACTCACTGGACTCTATTTCACTTTTTTTTTGCATAATTCTCTGTAAACTAGCGCAGGGGATCCCAACCTTTTTTTATGCCGTCATTCCATGGTCAAAGTCACTTAGATCACATTTTTTCATTTGATTCTGTCATTTGATCTGAACAACAACTGAACCTCTTGACATGTCTGCATGCTTTTATGCACTGAGTTGTTGATACATGATTGGCTGATTAGATACTTGCAATCATACAGGTGTACCAAGTAAAGTGGCCACTCAGTGTATGTATATATCAATCCTGTTCACAACTGAATTGATACCATCTGTATTATGTACAAGGTATTTCGAATTATAATTTATTCTCTTTCAATTTAACTCCTACTCCTGCATTACTCTAAACACCCATCAGCAAGGACGCAGCGTGACATCCACACCAGGACCACCAGACCCAATACACTTATTTTCCCTAAGCAGTAAAGCTGATCGACACCTCCACCCACTAACCCACCCCTCCACATCCCCAATCATCACTCCATTATAATTTCATATCAGTCACTCCTGTGTCATGAGCTCTGCAGCCCTCTGCAACGAGCTGTGGAGTGTTGGGCTTCTAGGTTTCTCAAGCATCTGTGTTTACTAATTGTTGTTTTAACTGGAGCTGTTAAACTCTTGTGCTCCCTGTTGGATCTTGTCAACTTAATAGTGACTGGCATGGGTTTTCCACATTCTGTGATTATTTAAAGTGGAGTCCTGTTTACCACTCCCTGTGGGGTCCTGTGTGTTGAGAATATTTGTCTTGTGCTATTGCTCGGTCATGCCACCAATGTTCAGTTTGAATTGCTATGTAAAACCTCTTGTTTCTGCCTCTACATGGGAGCCTGCCATTCATCCACACTTGGGTTCAGTCGAAACAAGCGCTCATTATTATGATACTTCTGTGCCTGGCTTCACCTTATGGACAATCTATGTATATTTATGTTAATTGTATTTTTGTATTTTTTTTCTTATTGTGTTTCTCTGTGCCACATCAGATCTGGAGTAACAATTATTTTGTTCTCCTTTAGAAATGTGTACTGGAAATGACATTAAACAATCTTGAAGTTTGAACTTGGTTATTTGTTTACTGATATAGCAAAGGTGTAAAAATCACAGAAGGTGAGAAGACAATGTTGCTGCTGAAAGATTGTCTAACATCGCAGATGATGGCAGTGGGATGCAGGCTGTTCAAATCTTACAGTAGGCAGACCATCTAACTAGTAAAGTTTCTCATATTTTATGTATGATTTATCATCATCATTGTGTGCAGTGTCATTTGACGTGTGCATTCATGGTCCCAAGACCATGATTGTTCTTGGCAAATTTGCCTACCAAAGTGGTTTGCCATTGCTATCTTCTGGGCGGTGTCTTTACAAGACAGGTGACCTCAGCCATTATCAATACTCTTCAGAGACTGTCTGCCTGGCATCAGTGTTTGAATAACCAGGGCTTGTGATATGCACCAAATGCTCATACGGCCATCCACCACTTGTTCCCATGGCTTCACTTTACCCTGATTAGTGGGGGTGGGGCGGGGCTGGGCGTGCTAAGTAGCTGCTACACTTTGCACAAGGGTGACCTTTAGGCTAGCAGAGAGAAGGAGCACCTTATACCTCCTTTGGTAGACATGTATCTCCACCCCACCACACATGTATAAGTAGGTCCATGCTAAGGAATAGCAGCAACCTATTCCATTTTATAAATCAAAGTTCAAAAATGTTCTAAGCTCAAAGTAAATTTGTTATGAGAATACATCTATGGCACTGTATACCACCCTGAGATTCATTTTCTTGGGGGCATTCACAATAAATAGAAGCTATGAAAAACCTCACAGGACAGAGATCGACAAATAACCAATGTGCAAAGACTGTGCAAATACAAAAAGAAAAAAAAATTATAATACTAAATAAGCATTGAGAACACCAGTTGTAGTCTTTTAAGAATGAGTCCATAGGTAGTGGAATCTGTTCACTGTTGAACTATTAAAGTTCTTAGTTTTCTTAAAGTTTAGCATGTAGGGTATCAGATACCAACTCACCAAGTTAGTGGAAAAACAGGAAAGGCTTGTACATTATATTAAAATGTAGTTGAACAATCTAGCTTTGTACACAGACACCCAAATTGTCGCCTTATGTTACACGGTGATGTATTCGAAGGAGGTGTTTACTGAAATTTCTGAAGGTAACAGATACATTTTTTTACAGGTTTCTGTGAACTAAGATTATTTTTAGGATTGTTTAAGATTTCCAGTATACAAGTGTAAAGGAGAACGTATAATTGTTACTCCGGATCCGATGCAGCACAAAATTACACAAAAAGATATAGAACACAATAAAAAAAACATAATAAATATAATTATGTAAGATAGCTTATATATGTAGACTGATTGTATGTGATTAAGTGACGATAGGTACTGGAATGTCTGTACAGATGGTGGCGGACAGAAAGGTTAAGTTATGACGGTGGGATGGGCCCAATATCTTCAGCTCTGGGAAACGTTGGAAGAAATCGGAAAAGCACTTGGTGCTCTCCACGTTTCGCCCGGAGAGTGCGAAGTGAGGCGCTATGCAATTGGCAGCCACTCTCACCGAGTCAAGAGAGAGACCGTGAGCATGCAGCCAGTAACCGCCGCCAAGCCGAGATAAGACGCTGACAGGACAGAAAGCAGGATTGACGGGGAGTGTAGGAGTTGGTCACTGCTCGAAATTTAACGTGCCACGTTAACAGATCTCTCAACCCCGAAACAGACCAAAAAAAGTAGAAACCTGTGATGACATAATAGTTGAAAGGAAGGAGCTTTCAGTACGTGCCGAATTCACGAATAAACAAGTCAATAGTGTTTGGAGAGGAAACAGAAGCATTTCTATACAGTGTCCACACAATAATCATCAGAGTTGTACACACTGGCGGGTTTGTTGTCAATAGAATACTCTACGTGTTAGGACACCTCACACATCAACGAGAGAGAGCGTGCGACATATAAAGTTGTACCCCGCCGGCGCCTTCCTTAAAATCCCAGTGTCACCCAGTGATCTCCCTCAAGGCTGGAATACCTCTGTATATCTTTCCACTGCAACAAACCAATCTGTTATTTAATCATAAAGGGAGTTCAAGAAATGTGTTTACATCTCACTATTTGTGTCCCACTTTAAGACGAGAAAATGGATCTTGCCCTTTTATCATTTGTGTTAGAACGAAAACGAGCCAATTACAGTGAATAGTGGGGCATTAAGCTGCATTTTAAACCACTATTGTACCAATGCAGTTATCACAGACATCTCTCTGCGCATGGGGCGGGTATGATTGTCACTGAACAAGATTCAAGATTCAAGATTGTTTAATATCATTTCCAGTACACAAATGTAAAGGAGAACGAAATAATCGATACTCCGTATCCAATACAGCACAACAAAACACAATAAGATTAAAAAATCACAACATAAAGCGTAATAAATGTATATACATAGATTGAATTATTTTAGTAAAACTATCCTGAATAAGGCAAGGGTTCCGAAAACGGGTAAGTGATCAAACTTGCATCTATTCGTTAAATACTTGAGTGATTCTGCATTCCGAATCTTTAATTTGGTGTAAAAGTGGACAAATAAGAATTCTTTTTTGTATATGCATCTTCCATGATTGCAAAATGCGAACTGGTCTGGTCTCGATTCTTGAAATAGACAACACTAGCAGATTAGTTATTTGCCTAGCGTCAAGTTAAATTTCGAATCGCTCTAGATCTGAAAGCTGAACATCTTTATTTTGCATTTTACATCAAAACACCCCATACAGTGAATTCCGTCAGGAGAGAACCACTTCCTTCCCGTTGTCGTGTCTGTCGTTTCTAGTTATAAATCTGCATTTCTGAAACGTGTTTGTTTTAGACAGGCAGCGAAAGGGAGTCGGTTTATTTATTTTCCGCCCGCCAGGGAGTCAGTGTCTTTTTCCGCTCTTCTCGCGGCGCACATCATTTTTCTAAATTAGTTCACCGCTTGTCCCGATAGCCAAGTCTGATCACGCTAGCTGCCCTGGAACTGTTTTCCCCGATAGACAGCCTATTCGGCCCGTCCAGCCTGCTACGGCGTTTCTTTTTATAGTTTTAACAGCCACTCGCCGTCCACTTAAATACTTAAATACTCGTAGCAAGTGCCAGATTCTCACCACTTTTTGGGTAGGAGCCTTGTTCGCTTTAACCGTGATCACCCTCGGGTTTTGGGACGTTAATTTTCGACTGCCCCACCGTAGAGAGATGGTCTCTACGCCCACCTGGTGCGAGTTCAAAGCTCCGTCTCTGGAAAGAAAGCGCCGGGGGCAGTTCACTTTTTTTTACACGGGAGTTCACACTTCTCCGGCGATTGAGAAGTTCATTTGGTTTGGAACGAGTCTTGACTGCAAGATCAGCTCTCGAGCTTTGCCGCGCAACGAACCCTTCCAACAACTGAAAATTGTCCCTATTGGATAAAAGATCAAATTGGCGAGGGAATCAGGGCCGGGGTAGGGGTAGGGGTGGGTTGTAAGTAGATAGCGACCAGATTTCGTGCTCTTTGCTTATTTACTTTTCCTCTCCTATTTACTGTTCGCCTACCAGACACTCGGGAGCTGTAATAAAGACATTTCTTTCAGCCTTCACTTCCCGTGGATCTAAAAGGCCTTAACCGTCGTCAAAAAAAAAACGCAACCGCGAAAAAAGGACAGATTTTTAAATTGAAACTTTTTTTTTAATCGGATCGATTTGAGGACTGTTTTACAGCGGATAATTCAGTAAACAATAAACAACTCTGATAGTTTTAAGATTCCCTCTACTTTGTAGACCTGTTCTATGTAAAAACACTTATCAAACTTATTTCGGATGACAGGCTTGTCTAAGCAGCTTTTTCTTGTATCGTTCTGTTGTCGAGTGTCTTCGCCGCCGAAAGGTAGTTTTGATTTGCTTTTCGTGGCGGATTTATACGGGGTTAAGCATTGAAACCTGAAGTAGGGAAAACGAGGTTTCTCAGGTGAAACTCAACCATCCTGTTAAAGGGTCTCGGCCCGGTTCAGTTGACTGTTTATTCATTTCCCTAGATGCCGCCTGACCCGTGAGCTCCTCTCGCATTTTGTACGTGTTTCTCAGTTGAAAACTGGGGGTTCAGGAGGGAGCGCCGCGTTGGGTAAGTATCTGTGAAAACTCCCTCTCTTTCTTTTTCCAACACGTGAGTGAAGTATCTCAACCGATAAACACCATGTATAAGTTTGCCACGGTCGCGATTGCAGATCGTGAAAGCGATACTAAAGAACTGGAATAGATGGCCATTGTGAAAATCTTTCGGCGCGGCCGAAATGGAGGGCATCGATAAGCAGAGAGGCAATTAGGAGAGAAAACAATCATGAAAAGATAGTGCGCTTAAGAAAACAGGGAAGGAGCTAATTGTCAACACGTTTGGCTAGAATTCATGAAACACTGAAGGAGCAGATAAAACATATAGCGTAGTTGGGAAAAAAATCGGCGAAATCGTGCGCTTAATCTTGTGATCCGAAAGTGCAAATAAACCCGAAAGTTTGATTAGAAAAGTGTACAGAACGCGTTCGCCTTCCCTGCGTTTAAAGTGAACGTAGTTTAACAACCAGCTGCCCGATTTCAGAGTAACTTGGCTTAATATTTTTTTTCTTATGAACGTAGGTTACGCTCGCAGTTTCATCCACAAAGACTGGTAATCCAAGACCCCCCTCTGCCTTTTTAATGAATTTACAATTTGGGACTAACACCTACCTCAATTCTGGCCGCTTCGGCACTCGCCAGTCACACAGAGAACCATTTTACTCCGCTGAGGAGGACAACCTGTTGAATTCTTGGGAACTCAAGTTTAAGCAGTCCTGTACTCCTGAGTCTGAAATATGAAAACGCCCACTCGCTGATCTCACCGGCTCCTGAACGTAATTTAACTCTTCCCGGCCATTCGCTGAGCGCGGCGTGTTTAGATTTTGCTGCTGAATTCGCAGGTGGAGTCGCGTTACTGCGTTAAGAATGTTTTAGTTCGATGTTAAAAAAAAAGACAGCGTTGTACCTTAAAGCACGTAAGGAGAAATCGCCTATGTTAGAATAATCATCACAAATCCCCTTTCTCTCCCTCTGGTCAGTAAACATTGCACAATAGTCCTGATGAAAGCGCTCGGCTCCAACCATCAAATAGTCATTCTTTTCCATAGATGCTGTTTGACCTGCTGAGTTCCTCCAGCATTTTGTGTGTACTACAAGAATTTGTAAGTGCGCGTTGGCAGCTTACAAGCCGGGCCATTTAAAGCAACTTTAAACATTCGACTACTGCCTTAGCATTGTGAGAGTGTGTTCGCTTTGGTGGGTGGGGGGTGGCAGGCGCGAAGCATTCTTCAACTCTGTTCAGACTCTGGAGGAGAGGTGCAGGAAAGAGTGGGGCTGCTGTATCCCGGGGAGAGAAATTCTCACCTGATGTGAATGAAAGGTGACACGCTCGCTCAATTGGACTGACGCCAGATGTCAAGCCAAGCATGTTTGGCACTTAGTTGACTCTCTTTGCTTCTTAAAAGTACTTCAGTGGCTGTTAACCACTTCGGCGTTACGCGAACACACGCCTTTCTTTTTCCTGCACCTCGCTACTTGATCTCACATTTTTTTTTGGTTTCAGTGTTTTGTCAGTTTCCTTTTTGGAAGCCAGTGGTTCATTCTGCTAACTTGGTTCTTTTTTTTCGTACCGACAAAAAGGAACAGCTGTTAATCTGCTTGGAAATCAACAGATTAACAACTACATTAAAATAACACTCTCAGAAAAAAAAAAACTGTGTGAGGGAAGAGCTCTACCAGAGAAAAATAAATCCCATAATATCCCTGGAATGGCCTCAAGCCATTTATGGAAGTAACCGTTTCTACAGCACGGAAATAAGCCCTTGACTCATCTCGTCTGTGCCAAATATTAATCAGCCTACTCCCATTGACCTGCACCCGGACCTCATACCCCACCCATCCATGTACCTATCTAGACTTCTCTTCAAACCCGCATCCACCACTCGCGCTGGAAGCTGGTTCCACAATCTCACCATGCTCCAAGTGAAAAAGTTCCCCCTCATGTTTCACTTAAACAAACCCTTAACCTACAACCTCTGTCAGTCCCATCCAACCTCAGCGGGAAATGCCTGCTTGCACTTACCCTATCTATACCCCTCGTAATGTTGTATACCTCCGTCAAATCTCCCCTCTTTTTGCGTCAGTCTGTTTAGATGAACTGACCATCAACGGAACATCAGCAGCCAACAGTGGAACATCCGTCCTGATACAGAGTTTCAGCCTGAAATACGTGGGTGGCATGGTAGGGTAGTGGTTAGCACAATGCTTTACAGTGCAGGAGATTCAGTTCAATTCCTGGCCTGGCCACTTTCTCCCCGTTATCATGTGGACGGGTTTCCGGGTGCTCAGTTTTCCTCCCATATTCCAAAGGCGGACCAGTTAGTAGGTTAATTGTGTACTGTAAGTCCTCCCACCAGGTGCAGCTCGGAGGTCCAGAAGGGCCTATTGTAGCTCAATACGTAGTTAAATAAATGTCTACTGTTTCTTCCACAGATGCTGCTTGAGCCATGGAGTTCCTCCAGATTCCAGTGTCGGGCATCTCGAATGGGTCAAGAGTGGCGCATGAGTAATAAAGGAGGTGGAATTGCTACCCCTCTGATGTCACACATAATACCTGACTTCAGGTGAGAGGTCTTTGGTAGATGCCAGAAAGCATGAAGTGATATACTTTGAACGCATTTCTACTTGTGTTTTTCTGCTGTATTTTCATTGTTCGATGCACACGCTGGTTTTCTCTACGCACTGAGTCTGGATGTAGTCCACATTATTCCGCGTCTGGTAATCATGAGATAAGGCGTATCATCCTGGAAATGCTCAGGATGCCAGTTAGCATCTGCCGAGTGAGAAGTAGAGTTAATGTTTCAAACTATGTTTTTGTATGAACTTGGAAAAAATAAAGTAATTTTAAAGTTGCAAAGACAGTTGGAGGCTAGGTCAAGAAATCCAGTAACTAAGACTACAAGACACAAAGTTCAAAGTAAATTTTATTATCAGTGTGCAGTACATAATGTCAGCACATACAACTCTGAGATACATTTTGCAAATCTGTAGAATAATGGGGTCAATGAAAGATCAAGTGAAGAGCTGAAGACAACAACTGTGCAATGCCAATATAAATAAATAGTAATAAATAACAAGAGCATGAAATAACAAGATAAAGAGTCCTTAAAATGAGATCTTTGGCGTGGGAACATCTCAATGGATGGGCAAGTGAGTGTAGTTATCCCCTTTTGTTCAAGAGCCTGATGGTCGAGGGGTTGTAACTATTCTTGAACCTGTGGTGCAAGTCCTAAGGGTCTTGTGCCTTCTACCTGATAGCAGCAGCAAGAAAAATGCATGGCCTAGGCCGTGAGGAACTCTGACGATGGATGCTGCTTTCCTATGACAGCGTTTCATGTAGATGTGTTTAATGATTGTACTGGGTTGTATCCATTACATTCTGTGGGATTTTTCCATTCACAGCCATTGGTGTTTCCATAGCAGGCTGTAATGCAGCCAGTCAATACACCCTCCACCACACATCTATAGAAGTTTGTCAAAGTTCCTGATGTCATGCCTTATCTCTGCAGACAGGAGCAGAACTAGGCCACTCTGCCCATTGAGTCTGCTCTGCTATTCCAGCATAGTTGATTCGTTAACACTTTCAACCCAATTTCCCTGCCTTCTTTCAATAACTTTTGATTAAGTTCAAATGGAAGCATCATCGTCGTCATTTACTGTGTGGGTTTCTTCCAGGTGCTCCAGTTTCCTCCCACAGTCCAAAGATGTACGTTTGCTAGGTTAATAGGGCATTGTAAATTGTCCTGTAATTCGGCTAAGAATAAACCAGGGGATTTCTGGGTGGTGTGGCTTGAAGGGCTGTAAGTACCTATTCCATGCTGTTTCTTAATAAATTTTTAAAAATGTGCCCTGTCATATTTACGCGGATGATCATGATCTTGCCCATGACCATCATTGTTCTTGGAAAATTTTTCTACAGAAGTGGTTTGCCATTGCTATCTTCTGGGCAGTGTCTTTACAAGACAGGTGACCCTAGCCATTATCAATACTCTTCAGAGATTTTCTGCCAGGTGTCACTGGTCACTTAACCAGGATTTGTGATATGCACCGGCTGGTCATGGGACCGTCCACCATCTGCTCCCATGGCTTCACGTGACCCTGATCAGGGTGTGAGGCTAAGCAGATGCTACGCCTTGCCCAAGGGTGATCTGCAGGTTAGCAGAGGGAAGGAATACCTTACACTTTATTTGGTAGAGACATATCTCCACTCTGCCACCCAAATGGAAGACATGAGTGATAAGCTGACAAAAGAAAGATAGAACTAAGTGAAAGAGAATGGTACAGATTCGGTGATTAATAAAAAGTAACTTCGGAGGAGACGTATGTATTTTGTATATGAAAATGCTGAGAAACTGAAATTAAAACAGTAAATAAAATTATAATAATATTAAATTTATAGAGCACTTTTCATACAGATTATGTAGTTCAAAGTGTTTTACAATGGGATAAAGTTAAAACATGAAAATAAAAGACAGAAATATATTAGTCAGAAGGGAGGTTAAATAAATAAGTTTTGAGCTGACATTTAAAAGTGCTGGAAACACTCAGCAGGTCAGACCTCATCCTCAGAAAGAAGAACAGAGTTATCATTTCATGCTGATGACCTTTCATCCAGCAGGGTGGCATCCAGGGCTGGATTTAGTGGGGCCAGGGCCCCTGGGCTGAAGACCCTGATGGGCCCCTGCCGACACCGTAAAATGCTGCTGTTCCAAGCAAAAAAAGACAAGAACAAGAGCAAAGGTCGTACTGGTCTAAATATCAATGCTGTGGACCAAGACATTGGTTTAGTACAATACGCAGGCTATAAACTTACAGGCCTTAAGAGAGAGGACAGAAAGTAATGCAGATTCTTAGTTTGAAGGACAGCATCTAAAGCACTCAAAAATTGACCTAGGCTTAGTTGGCTTAGTAAAGTTATGAGGGAGACGAAGTATGATGTACCCAATCTTAAATCTTTATTTAGCTATTGCTGCAGAGACCATAGGCCCTATTTCTCAAACAATACCAAAGCATTTTTATCTAGGTATTTTTCTCAACTGTGTGTTCTGAGAAAGCAAAATGGAAATGAGAGACAAAAAGGCCAAGAGAGATGGCACTATGGCAAACTAGAAACTTGACAATACTCCAACAATCTTTTTGAAAAATGAGATCTAGCACATACTAACCTATTGCTGCACTGTGTGGCTTGCAGAGTAAAGACCACTTATTACTTACTAGGTTTGTAAACAGTCAACTATTAGCCTATTGCCATAAAAACAGGAACAGCACTGACACACAAGCCTAGATATTTACAAAGTCAGATGCTAGTTTTTCAAAATTAATGCCTAGTTCTTCTGGATTTCTTCACAGCAAAGTCCTTGATCAGATCACTAAAGTCCAGTGTCCGAACAAGATCACTTTCAAGTGACATCAGAGTAAGATGATTCAGCCTGTCCTGTCCCATTGTGGATCTGAGCCTATCCTTCACTAGCTTGAGCTTGGAGAAAGATCGCTCACCACTTGCATTTGTGACAGGGGAAGTCAAGTCAAGCCTCAAAGCAGTGCTTACATTTGGGAAGATGACCTGCAAGTTTTTTTTCTCTGAGGAAGCATTAAAGCTCTGTAGCGGATGAAATATTTTTGCCACTTACAAATTCCCTGAAATGGACAATCTCCTCCACAAAGTCTAACTCCAGGTCAGCTGAGTATCTGCTTTGGAGATCAGATGCTCTCTTACGCAAATCTTGTACAGAGGGAGAATGGATATTGATTAGGATGCCAAAATGTGTTGTTAAGGTCATTATATGATGCAAATCTGCAATCAATTTCTGCAAGTAATCTATCCATCACAACCAAAAAAAACAGTAGCTGAGAATTTTTCTCTGGCTGTGAAGCCAACATCAGGTGTTGTTGACTCACCCCGAAAGGCGTTACATTTTCTTTGTTGTTGGGTGTCTTCTTTGTACACTTGTGAGACTGTTGGAGACATAGTTTTAGCTTGGGTTTCAAAAGTATCAAATTGATCACGCAGGCTTGCTATGTATCCCCATAGTGATCTCACCAAATCCCCAGTATTACACAGGTCTAGATTTACAGCTTGCAATGCAACACTTGCACTTTCAAAGCGCTGAAGAATGCAATGCCACAATTTGCTCAGAAAAGCTATATCAAGCTTGTCCATTTTTTACCTCTAGAATGCCCATGTGGTTGCCGTTATCAGGCCTGCCAATTATGTCACTGGAGCCTCGGATAGCCAGTCCCCTCTTGACCAAAAACTTCACAACCGCCACCACTCTTCTCAATACGTCGGTCCAGTAGACACACTCTGATTCGAACTGTTTTTGCAGTTCTGTATCTATTCTTCCGCTGTCAGATGCCAGTGTAATGTTGGTCAGTATCGTTTTCCTGTGGTGTTCGATATTTTCATGCTCTCCTATGCGCTCAGCGGCATGTTTCCAGTCGCTAAAGCCAGTTTCGAAGATGGACTGACAGTTACCATCACTGAGGATGCGGCATGCAAAACAAAACACACAGCCGGTGGGAGGGGAATATAGGAGCCATTGCCTTGACATGTACTCACCATTTACAAGCTTGCGTTTGAAGTGAAATTTGGAGGAAAAAATCGTCTTTGCTGTTTGTATATTTGTTCCAAAGCTTTGATATCCACATCCTTATTCTGGCAGGACTCCGGCCCTTTCTTAGCCCAGTACGCTCGGACTGAATCATCTAACGTTTCCTTTCCCCAGCGAGCAGGATCAGTGCTGTAAGGATCCTCAGTAGCGGAAACGTTAACATTAATGGCGGCCCGACTTTGTTGTTCGGAGGCCTCTGTGGTTGCGAATCCCAAAGTCATGCTCTCTGCCTCTTCAACGTTAGCTGCTGACCTGGCAAGGACGGTGGTCCTGTGCTAACGCTGGTGCTAGCACTAGCTGTTGAACAAGTCTCCATTTGTCCACCGGTCTCAGACTGTGACAAGAGTGATGGTACTGCTGCATCATTGAGAACAGGTTTAAAAATCCTGTCACTTGCAATGTCTTTTTTAATGCTTCTTTCTCATGGTCCTCTTTTTCTTGTATCTTTTTTCTTTTCTGTGCTCCACTCTCGTATTTTGGGCCCCTCTGTAGCTCTAGCCCCCTGGGCTGCAGCCCAGCCTAGCCCTACCTAAAGTCCGGCCCTGGTGGCATGGTAGCATGGTGGTTAGCACAAGGATTTATATTACCAGCAACCTGCAATCACTTCTCACTGCTGTCTATAAGGAGTTTGTATGTTCTCCCTGTGACCGCGTAGGTTTCCTCCAGATGCTCCAGTTTCCCGCCACAGTCCAAAGGTGTACTGGTTGGTAGGTTAATTGGTCATTGTGAATTGTTCTGTAATTGGGCTAGGGTTAAATTGGTGGTTTGCTCGAAGGGGCGGAAGGGCCTATTCTGCACTGTATCTCAATAAATAAAAATATAATTTAAAAAGTTGAATAGGACAGAATGAATAAACAGGCAGCGTAGAATGCAAACAGGCAGTGAAATGTTGCTATGTCCAAGTTTCAACCAATAGGACGATGGAATGAATGGAGTTAAATACTCACAATGAAATAATCATTTGCTGGCACGTGCATATTCATGAGCGCAATTGCCGTATTTGCTGTGCTGCTAAATCCGTGGTTGTGACAAATCATGTCTGTGCGACTAAGCACAGCTCTAGCGCCATATTTATGTTTTCTGAACGTGGTGGCCCATGATGTTGTGCTGAATTATTTAAGATAATGATGCCTAATTAATCTGATATCTCCTGCCTAGCTATTATTCATACCCCATCTTTTCTTGCACATTTACTTGCCTATCTAAAAGCCGTTTAAGCTTTCAGTCGACACTCCACCATTGTCACGATGTATGCTGGCTATGTTGGAACCCAAATGGGGAGGAAAGTCAGATTCCAATGTAGAAACGGCAACCAGAATTTATTCGTGAGAATTCCAGTAGAACATTGCTGGCTCGGCTGAGTGACACCACAGGATGTAACGTGCTCAAAACTAGGACCCCTCTATTAGTGCTCATCGGGCATGCACTTAAGTAATGCAAGTAACGTGGAATCATCAAACCTTTCAAAAAAAAAATTAACAAGTCTGAACAGAAAGCAGCAGATGCCCAGATTACAATGAGCGAATTGCTCGAGATAAAAATGCAAGGAACTGAAAACGATTATCAAATCACATTAAATGACAATTAACCAATTTAAGTGCAGTAAAAACCTCTGAGCCCAATGCTCTCTCGCTCCTACACAGGCCTGAAGAGCTCATTACAACCATTCATGCCTAGCCGATTTCCTGTAGTAATTTCATGACATGTATCTCTGTATGGGCTGTGTCTATTGCAACCAGTACAATACAAAGGCAGACTTTATGTCTCACACGGGGGATGTGACTGGGAAATCACTGGGTATATTTAAAGCGGAGGTTGCTAGGTTCTTGTTTAGACAGGGCATTGAAGGTTACGGGGAGAACGTAGGAGAATGGGGTTGAGAGGGAATATAAATTAGCCATGATGGAATGACAGAGCAAATTTGATGGGCTGAATGGCCTAATTCAGCTCCTATTTCTTAGGATCTTATGGGAAGTAGTGTGACAAGGCAATATATTGATGCATTAATAGTTAAATAAATTAGCAATGAATATGTACAGATAATTCAATAACAAAGATGAAATTAAAATAAACCTGACAGAAAATGTATCAATGTTTGCAACCTAGGGTCTATGATGTCATTTTCTTAAGTCTTGTTCAAATATCACAATGTCTCTACCCATTTATGGATATCTGCAGTCAGATTTGATCTTTGCATAATAAAATGGGCAATATCTATTCAGTATCAACATACATCTCTTCCAACAAAGTTAATGGACAATCAATTGACTTGGATCAAAGTCAATATTGTTCCCTGATTCTGAAGACTTTATCTGATCAAGATAAATGTGTTTGGAGTAGGTGTTGTGCTTTTAGGTGATTATCTGTAGTTTGGATGGGGGAATCTTTATTGCAGAGATAAAGATTGGTGGTCTGCCAAATAGACGGCAATGAAGGATGGAAGAAGGCGTGGCTAAAGATAAAGGGAATTACATAGCAAAGGAAGATGCAGTTCACCAGTAAAATACCTCCACTTTACACAGCATGAGTATTGATCATAGAAGTGCTTGTGCTTGTCAGAGAAGGTACCAAAGGAGACACACCGTGTGAAGACAACAGCAGTTCTTTGTGCTTAAGAAACTGCTGAAATGTTCTATTTTCTTTTGATCTTGGCCTACACTTTTCATGATGTTGTTAGCATGATGTATTTACCAAATTCAAATACATCACACCCTTTGTACACTCAGTGCTCCCTTTATTAGGTCCCTCCACCTGGTCTTCATGGAACTTCATGGTGTTCTGCTGCTGTACCCATCCACTTCGCAGTTCGGTGTGTTGTGTGTTCAGAAATGCTCTTCTACACAGCACTGTTATTCTCATATTCCTGTCAGCTTGGGAACCAGTCTGGCCATTCGTCTTTGAACTCTCCCATGAACAGGGCATTTTATAGAACTGCCACTCACTGGATGTTTGCGCCATTCTCTATAAGTACCAGAGGCTGTTGTGTGTGAAAATCCCAGGAGATGAGACGCTCAAGCCATAAGACCATAAGATAGAGGAGCAGAAGTAGGCCATTCGGCCCATCAAGTCTGCTCCGCCATTCAATTATTGGATGATCCAATTCTTCCAGTCATCCCCACACCCCTGCCTTCTCCCCATACCCTTTGATACCCTGGCTAATCAAGAACCTATCTATCTCTGCCTTAAATACACCCAGTGACTTGGCCCCCACAGCCACTCGTGGCAACAAATTCCACAGATTTACCACCCTCTGACTGAAGTAATTTCTCCGCATCTCAGTTCTAAATGGACGTCCTTCAATCCTGAAGTTGTGCCCCGTTGTCCTAGACTCCTCTACCATGGGAAATAACTTTGCCTTATCTAATCTGTTCTGGCCTTTTACCATCCAGAAAGTTTCTATGAGATCCCCCCTCATTTTCCTGAACTCCAGGGAATATAGCCCAAGAGCCGATAGACATTCCTCATACAGTAACCCTTTCATTGCTGGATGAAGGAACCCTGTGTGGCATCAAGAATCATTCCAAAGTCACATAGATCACATTTCTCTCCCATTCTGATGTGTGTTGTGAGCAACAGCTGAGTCTCTTGACCATCTCCGCATCCTTTTATGCAATGAGTTGATGTCATATGACAGGCTGATTCAGTATTTACATTGATGAGCAGATGTACGTGTGTACCTAATAAAGTGGCTACTAAGCATATATATATATATATATATATACAGTAAACAAGAACATTAAGATTATAAGCAAGAGTAGGACATCTGATAATTGAGACTGGTCCATCAACCATTAACATCATGTCTGATTTTCTACCCCAATTCCGTTTTCCTGCACAATCCATTAATATCCATTATTCTATCAATTTCGATCTTGAATGAACCCAGTGATTGAGCAGCCTTCCAGGTTAGAGAACCCAAATACTACTGCCTGCTGATTGAAGAAATTGCTTTTCATTCTGTCTGAAATGAGCTGCCTCTTATATATCTCCCCAGGAAAAAGCATCTTCCTCACACTAACTTTATCGAGTCCTGTAGCAATTTTGCAAGTTTTAATAAGATCTCTTCTCATTCCATTGAGTGCAGACAATTTAATCCTATTTGCCATGACAGTAATCAGTCTAGTAATTCTTTCCTTGCACTTTTTAAATGGCAAAGGCCTGATTTTAATAGTATTACATGGCTCTTTAAGTACATTGGACATCTTGACAACTCATAGTGTACAATCTAACTTTACAGATCTTCAAAGAAAATCAGTTTAAAAAACTACAATGACATGCACTTTGGGATCATTAGCAAAATTGTTTGAGTGCTCTCTGGGAAATGAACTTCCAGTTTTCCGACATCATTTGTTATTAACTGCTAGTAAAATGGAAACTCCTGAAATTCAGCTGCAGTGCCATCACCAAGCTGTGCAATCTGAAGTTCAAAATTGAAAGTAAATTTATTACTAATATACATACATGTCACTATATACTGTACAACCCTAGGTTTGTTTTCATTTTCTTGCAGGCACTCACAGTTAATATAAGAAACACAACTAACAGGGGTTCCCGACCTTTTATAGGCCATGGACCCCTACAATTATCCAAGGAGTTTGTGGACCCCAAGAGGAACCCTAATAGGACGGATAACAACCAATGTGCAAAAACTATGCAAATACAAAACAAGGGAAGAAACAAAGAAATAGTAATAAATAAATAGCAATAAATATCGAGAAAAATTGTTTTTGAGTGCTAGAAAGTGAGTCCATAGGTTCTGGAAACAGTTCAGTGACGGGGTGAGTGAAGTTGAGTGAAGTTATCCCCTCTTGTTCGAGAGCCTGATGGTTGAGGGTTAAAAACTGTTCCTGAACCTGGTGGTGTAGGTCCTGAGGCTCCTGTACCTCATTCCTGATGGCAGCAGTGAGAAGAGCGCATAGCCTGGGTAACATACAAAAATTGCTGGAGGAGCTCAGCGGGCCAGGCAGCATCAATGGAAAAAATTACGGTTGACGTTTCAGGCCAAGACCCTTCGGCAGGACTGGAGAGAAAAATCCTGGGTGGTGGTTGTCCTTGATGATGAATGCTGCTTTCCTGCAACTGTGTTCCGTGTAGATGTGCTCTATAGTGGGTAGGGTTTTACATGTGATGGACTGGGCTGCATCCACTGCTTCAATGTCACTGACGGCAACAAGTGCAAGGAGAAAGCTCACTTTTAAATAAAAATTTACAGGTGAAGACAGGAATATACACATACAATTACAGTAAGAGCTAATATTTAATTTAAAAACTTTAATTAAAGAAAGCAATACCCTGCCCCATTCCTTTCTAATCCTGATGAAGGATCTCGACCTAAAATGTCGATTGTTTATTCCCTGACCGTAGAAGCTGCTTGACTTGCTGAGTTCCTCCAGCATTTTGAGTGTGCTGCTCTGTATTTCCAACATCCAGGGAATGTCTTCTGCAAATAATATTCTAATACAGTTTTAAAGGAATTAAAACTGAAACATAATCTTCTCAGAGCCAGAGAGTTTGTTAAGCAGTGCACGACATTACTACACTGCCCCATACAACAAAGTGGAACAGTTTGAGGGCAGTTTTCAGTGAGTACAGATCATGCATTCCTGAAGTTGTTGTCAATTCTCTGATTTCAGGAGATTACACTTGAGAGGGGTGAAAACAGCACGCCCTGTGGAAGAGCAGAGAATTAGAGTAACTTCTGGATTTTCATGTTTGACCACATGTGTAAATTCCCAAGGTTGTTCTCAGTTTCAGGTGTGATAGCCGCAGGCAGTTTCATTGGTAACATCTAGGCTGATTAATGGTTCATGTCAGGTGGAGAGGGAAGAGACCGTGTAAGTTAATTTGTTAGGGTGATCTCACCTGTACTCTGATGAATACATCAATTAGAGAGTTACTGCAGAGTAAAGAATTCTTACCCCTTGGCAATAAAGTGAACGAATAGACCAAGATCAACTAAGTTTGTGATATTAATTAAACTTTTTTAATACAATTGATAATGTCTGGGGTCACCCGTCTTGAAAAGACACTGCCCAGAAGAAGGCAATGGCAAACTGCTCCTGTAGAAAAAAATTGCCAAGAACAAACATGGTCATGGAACGACCATGATCGCCCTCATCATATGACATGGCACATAATGATAATGATGGGTGTGATAAGATGGACCCTTGATCTCACAATCCAACTTGTTACAAGATCATAAGATATAGCACAGAATTAGGCGATGGCACATAGGTTTATTTTTTAAGGTTTATTCTTTGCTATCCTAGCAGTACTTTATAAAAATATGCTGATTTATCAGATAAATAATATTGAGGTTGAGAGAGCTCAGAGATTCAAGTTACTAGTTGTGAAGTTACTGTAGCTTGTCCTGGTCCAACCACGTAGATGTTATATCCAAGAAGCTCACCAACTCTTCTCCATCCTCAGAAGGCTAAAGAAATTTGGCATATCCCCATCGACCCTTACTAATTTTTATCAGTGTATTGTAAAACGATTTTGCCTGCTTAATGGGTTGATAAAGCAACTGTTCTCACATGACTGCAAGAAACTACAGAGAGCTGTGGACACAGGTCAGCACATCAGACCAGCCTCTCCTCCATAGTCTCTGTCTGTGCTTCTTGTTGAATCAGTAAAGCAGCCAGCATATTCAAAGGCCCGTCCACCCGGGATGTTCTCTCTTCTCCTCGCTCCCATTCAAAGATACAACAGCTTGAAATCACTTACCATCAGTCTCAAGGACAGCTTCTACCCCACTATGGTAAGACTATTAAATAGTTCCCTAGTACAATAAATTGGACTTTTGATCTCACGATCTACCTGGTTCTGATCTTGCACCTTATTGTTTACCTGCACTGCACTTTCTATGAAACTGTTATATTTTATTTCACATACTGTTATTGTTTTACTGTGATTTACATCAATGCACGGTGCAATGATCTGCTCTGTATGAATAGGATTCAAGATGATTCATGTGAAAATAATAAACCAATTCCAATAGAAAACATAAATTTTCATCTCCGTCAGGGGTTCCCAACCTGGGGTCCATGGATCCCTTGGTTAATGGTGATGAAAAAGGTTGGGAACACCAATCTCCATCAACCATGATGGAATGGCAGGACAGACTCAATGGGCCGAGTGGCCTGAAATCTGCTCCGATGTTTAATGGTCTTATGATCCTATTATTTGCAAAGAAAGTTAATGCACTGTTATTGTTTGAAGTTATGCACTGACACAATAGGTAAGGGCATTCCTGAAATAAAAGGTTGGCAAATTCAGCACATAGACTCTCCGGGGTGGCGAGGTGGGAATATATCTCTACCAAAGGAGGTGTAATGTGCTCCTTCCCTCTGCTAGCCTAAAGGTGACCCTTGGCCAAGGTGTAATACCTGCTTAAACCCCCAGTCAGGGTCACGTGAAGCCATGGGAGCAGGTGGATGGTTGTATGAGCAGATGGTGCATATCACAAGTCCTGGTTATGTGACACTGTCTGTGCATAATGTGATTGACAGGAAATGATAAAGTAGTGGTGTTTGAGGGTGCTTGTTGGTGGATTAGTGGGTGGAGGTGTTGATCATTCTTGCTGCTTGGGGAAAGTAACTGTTTTTGAGACTGGTGGTCCTTGGGTGGATGTTACATAGTCTCCTCCCTGATGGGACTGGGACAAACAGTCTATGATCAGGATGGGTGGGATCCTTCATGATATTGCGAGCCTTTTATCTCTGGCATCTTTCTTTATATATGTCCTTGTGATTGTACTGCAAGTTCTGTTGACTTGGCTTCATGATCAAATAGCCGCCTACTTTATTGTTCTTGAAGTATGATGACGAGAGCAGTGGATGATAGTTTCTGAAAGTACACCAAAAATAATTCAGTTCAGCAAACTGTTAATTGAAAAAAGATGTTTCATAAAACACTTGCATAAATCAGTCAGTGTATTTTTCAAAACACTTCTCAATACAGTTTGTGAGTTAGGAAAGTCTGAATAATTACTTTTATTATATGGTGCTTTTTTAAGCTTGGTGCTTGAAGATTATCTAGCTGGAAGCTATGCTACTTAATAATTATGAAGGTTCATGATTGCTTAAGTATTCAAGATACAGTACTGTGCAAATGTCTTAGGCACATATATATAGCTAGTGTGTCTAAGACTTTTGCACAGTGCTGTACTTGTCAACGTGGAGTGGAGGGCAAGTTCATAAATCTGGCAGAAGTAAAGGATGTTAGGAATGGCAGGGGTGGAGCGCCAAGGGAGGGGTGTGGAACAGATGGCAGAGAAAGAGTGCCAGGGATGGGCGTGGAGTGAGTACAGACAGAGCCAGCCCTGAGACATTAGGCAAGGTCATTTGATTGCAAACAATTGGTTTATTGATCATTACAGAAGGCCTCTCTGGTGCTTCCCACTCCCTTCCCTCTCCCTTTCTCTTTTCCCAAACATGATTCCCCTCTCCCTACCCCCTTCCCACTCTCAGCCCACAAAAGAGACTCATATCTGTATCTGATTTATCATCACTCACATAGGTCATGAAATTTGCTTTTTTTTCCAATTCAGTTCAATGTTAATTGTCATTCATCCATACATGAATACTCATGAATACAGCTAAATGAAAGAGTGTTACTCTGGGGTCAAGGTGCAAAGCACAGTACCACCAGTCACACACAGCACAAAACACACAGAAGATAACAAGCGCACGTGGTATCACAATCACGCAATAAAAGAGACCAAAACTCAATCCAAGTCAATCGACGGTCAACCATAATACAGCCCGTCTCCCACTGAGCGAACACTGGGGGGCAGCACTGATTCCATCCTGGACGTCACTCCACACCGCCCCTGGTGGAATGCGCCAGTTATAACACTCCTGTTGTTGTGGAAACAGTATAGAGGAATACATAAACTTACCACAGTACTGTGCAAAAATCTAAGGCACCCTAGCTATATATATGTGGTTAAGAATTTACGTAGTACAGTGTGTACTTCAGAAGGCCTGTGTGGCTTTAATACATTTGAAAGTCAAGCAAGCTTTTCTGTGTCTGAGAACCCAACCTTAAAGTTGATGTTGTATATTTGGATTTTCAGAAGGCCTTTGACAAGGTGCCACACATGAGGCTACTTAACAAGATAAGAGCCCATGGAATTACAGGGAAGTTACATACGTGGATAGAGTGTTGGCTGATTGGCAGGAAACAGAGAGTGGGAATAAAGGGATCCTATTCTGGTTGGCTGCCGGTTGCCAGTGGTGTTCTACAGGGGTCCGTGTTGGGGCAGCTTCTTTTTACATCAACGATTTGGATTATGGAATAGATGGCTTTGTGGCTAAGTTTGCTGATGATACGAAGATAGGTGGAGGGGCCGGTAGTGCTGAGGAAATGGAGAGTCTGCAGAGAGACTTGGATAGATTGGAAGAATGGGCAAAGAAGTGGCAAATGAAATACAATGTTGGAAAGTGTATGGTTATGCACTTTGGCAGAAGAAATAAATGGGCAGACTATTATTTAAATGGGGAAAGAATTCAAAGTTCTGAGATGCAACGGGACTTGGGAGTCCTCGTACAGGATACCCTTAAGGTTAACCTCCAGGTTGAGTCAGTAGTGAAGAAGGCGAATGCAATGTTGGCATTCATTTCTAGGGGAATAGAATATAGGAGCAGGGATGTGATGTTGAGGCTCTATAAGGCACTGGTGAGACCTCACTTGGAGTACTGTGGGCAGTTTTGGTCTCCTTATTTAAGAAAGGATGTGCTGACGTTGGAGAGGGTACAGAGAAGATTCACTGGAATGATTCCGGGAATGAGAGGGTTAACATATAAGGAACATTTGTCCGCTCTTGGACTGTATTCCTTGGAGTTTAGAAGAATAAGGGGAGACCTCATAGAAACATTTCGAATGTTGAAAGGCATGGACAGAGTGGATGTGGCAAAGTTGTTTCCCATGATGCTGGAGTCTAGTACGAGAGGGCATGACTTAAGGATTGAAGGGCGCCCATTCAGAACAGAGATGTGAAGAAACTTTTTTAGTCAGAGGGTGGTGAATCTGTGGAATTTGTTGCCACGGGCGGCAGTGGAGGCCAAGTCATTGGGTGTATTTAAAGCAGAGATTGATAGGTATCTGAGTAGCCAGGGCATCAAAGGTTATGGCGAGAAGGCGGGGGAGTGGGACTAAATGGGAGAATGGATCAGCTCATGATAAAGTGGCGGAGCAGACTCGATGGGCTGAATGGTCGACTCCTACTCCTTTGTCTTATGGTCTTCTGGTCTAAAATGGAGTACTATAATGGCACTGCTTATATTGGACAGGACCTCTGGAAGTTGAGTGCATTGTGCCATTGTGGAGTAAATAGTGCAGAAGAAATTCCCTGCAGCCAAATTCAATAGAGTTCAATTTGCTGGCGAGTTGACTGCTAGTCGTGCTGTCTGTTCCAAATGAACACTTGGCTCACAGATGAGCTTCCCCTGCTCTTTGATTGCATTCCCATGCAAAGTAAATGTGTAGATGCACAGTTATCCAACTGACTTGAAACATAGATGGAAGTGGAGCCAGGCCCACTTATCACACTGATGGTGCTTGGCTTTATTCAGTTCCAGGTGCTCCTGCTCTTTGCCACCTTGCGTCTGATCTGTCCAATATCATCTCATGAGCAATCTGGCATGCTACGTTTTGGCACTGCTGTACTTTATTTATTCTTTTCTGCTTCTGTTCCAACTTACCTTACACGGTGTCCTTTTATTTTTTTTTATCCTCAGCCCTTTCTCATCTGCTTGGATCTTAGCTGATTTGGCTGCAGTTGTTTTTCCTTTATCCCTTTAACCTCTGGAGGTTCCTTTGTCCATTGTTTACTCTGTTGTTCCAATTCTAGTATCAATTCTCAGGTCCTTTAACACAGTGGTGTCTGAAAAGAGGTTGCTGTCCAAGTTGCATGCCATCTTGGACAATGTCTCCCATCCACTACATAATGTACTGGGTGGGTACAGGAGTACATTCAGCCAGAGACTCATTCCACCGAGATGCAACACAGAGCGTCATAGGAAGTCATTCCTGCCTGTGGCCATCAAACTTTACAACTCCTCCCTTGGAGGGTCAGACACCCTGAGCCAATAGGCTGGTCCTGGACTTATTTCCTGGCATAATTTACATATTGCTATTTAATTATTTATGGTTTTATTACTATTTAATTATTTATGGTGCAACTGTAACGAAAACCTATTTCCCCTGGGATCAATAAAGTATGACTATGACTAATTCTTGTATTCATAATTGCTAATGACATGGTGCTATATGAAGAACTAATAGAGAAAGAAGAGAAAACACAAGACAAGAAATGAAAGTATGAGGCAGGAAGGGACAGCACACTCTGCAATAAGGTGAGAAATACTGGATGTTTAATACCATTGCGCTGACAAGTGCCACAATTTGTTTTGATCCCCAGGTATGTCTCTGCATTTGTTCTTGAATAATGAACATTTTATGCTCAGACAAACTCCACTGACTCCTCCTTACATTTCTTACTTTACTCTTTTATGAAATGCTTTCATTTACAGTAATTTTGAATCCCTCTGTTCAATTATCTCCATTTTTACAAACCTCTCTTTTTCTCGCCCTCCTCCTGTGTCTCTCTCAGTCCAAAATTCCTCTATGCATCATTGTTTTCTATTCGTTCAAAGTTCAAAGTACATATTTGTCACCGTGTACAACCCCGAGTTTCGATTTCTTGCAGGCATTCTCACTAAATCCAAGAATTAAATTGAATCAATGAAAGACCGCACCAAATAGGAAAGACAAACAATCAATGTGCAAAGGCAACCAACTATGCAAATACAAAAATAAATAAATTACTTACTTGCAGCCGTTACGCCGCTGACGTTTAGGGCAGCAATAAAGGTTCTCTATCTCTGGCTGTGTTCAGGGCTTCCTTTATCATGTCTGTAGCTTCCCCTTGGTTTTCGCTTCTGACAGTCATAGAAGTCCTGGACTGAGACTCAGGAATACCATCACACTCAGATGTAGATGGATTTTTCATTGTTGTCTCTGTAACAATTTTGTTTTTAGCCCTGAGCTGAACCTCTGACTCTGGAGGACCAGTGGACCTTTACCTTTTGACCTGTTTGGTATATGTGACCCTACCAAGAGCCAAAGCATAAAGCCCTGATACTAGCTAGCATAGCTCTCCAGGTCATTGAGGTTGTGGTCCTCTTGGAGAGCTAATAAGTTAATAAGCAATAAATATTGAGAACATGAGATAAGAGTCCTTGAAAATTAGTCCATAGATGCGGGAACAGTTTAGTGATGAGGCAAATGAAGTTGAGTGGTTATCCCCATTGGTTCAAGAGCCTCATGGTTAAGGAGTAATAACTGTTTCTGAACCTGGTGGTGTAGGTCCTAAGGCTCCTGTACCTTCTCCCTGTTGGGATCATTCACAAAAGTGGACTTTGCTCACTTCACTAGAGTAGCATTTTACGATGTATGACAATAATTTGGACTAAGGTAATAATGGATTTGTGGCTAAATTTGCTGATGATACAAAGATAGGTGAAGAAGCAGGTAGTGTTGAGGAAACAGCGCCTGCAGAGAGACTTAAGTAGTTAGGGGAATGGGCAAAGAAGTGGCAAATGAGATACAATGTTGGGAAGTGTATGGTCATGCACCTTGGTGGAAGAAATAAACGGGCAGACTATTATTTAGACGAGGAGAGAATTTAAAATTCAGCGATGCAAAGGGACTTGGGGGTCCTTGTGCAGGATACCCTAAAGGTTAACCTCCAGGTTGAGTCAGTGGTAAAGAAGGCGAATGCAATGTTGACATTCATTTCTAGAGGTATAGAATATAAGAGCAGGGATGTGATGTTGATGCTCTGTAAGGCACTTGTGAGACCACACTTAGAGTATTGTGTGCAGTTTTGGGCTCCTTATTTTAGGAAGGATATACTGACATTAGAAAGGTTTCAGAGAAGATTCACAAGAATGATTCCAGGAATGAAAGGGTTACCATGCGAGGAATGTCTGGCAGCTCTTGGGCTGGAATTCAGGAGAATGAGGGGGGGATCTCAGAGAAACATTCCGAATGTTAAACCTGAACAGATTAGATATGGCAAAGTTATTTCCCATGGTAGGGGATTCTAGGATAAGAGAGCACAATGTCAGGATTGAAGGACGTCCATTTAGAACTGAGAGGAGGAGAAATTACTTTCGTCAGAGGATGGTAAATCTGAGGAATTTGTTGCCACGAGCAGATGTGGAGGCCAAGTCATGGGTGTATTTAAGGCAGAGATAGATAGGTTCTTGATTAGCCAGGGCATCAAAGGGTGAAAGCAGGGGAGTGGGGATGACTGGGAGAATTGGATCAGCCCGATTGAATGGCACAACAGACTCAATGGGCCAAATGTCCTACTTCTGCTCCTATATCTTATAGTCTAATATATTGTCCAACTGTAATCAATTGCCGAACTGAACGGTTCACTGGGCTAATAACAATGGGCAGTCAAAAATCATCAATATTGATGTTTCTGAAGCCTCGTTTGGGCCAGACTGGATAAGAATGGCAGATTTTCTTCACAGGATTTTTCTTCTCTTTTCAACATGATCCCCTTCTCATGATCTCCTCCAAGATTGTTTAATGTCATTTCCAGTATGCAAGCGTAAAGGGAGAATGAGACATTGTTACTCTGGATCTGATGCAGCATTAAAAAAACATGATAAGGTAAAGAACAAACAATAAGTATAAATTCATAAGATATCTTATATACATAGATTAATTATATGTACATAAAGTGACGCTAGGAACAGGAGTGTCTGTACATAAGGTGGCTGAAAGGCCATGATAAAGTAATGGCAGTTGGAGGGTGTGGAGATGTGCATTAGTGGGTGGAGGTGTTGAATAGCCTGACTGCTTCGGGAAAGTAACGTTTTTTGAGTGTGCTGGTCCTGGTGTGGATGCTATGTGGCCTCCTCCCTGATGAGAATGGGACAAACAATCCACGAGCAGGCTAGGTGCCATCCTCCTTGATGTTACTGGCCATCTTCTCATATTATAAACATGAGTCTGTATATAAATACAGTTCAATTTTATGTCCTTAAAGTGACGCGAGACACAGGACTGTTTGTACATAAGGTGACTCCGATAGCAAATGATAAAGAAGTGGTGGGTGGGTGGGGTTGTTGGTGAGCCTTACTGCTTAAGGAAAGTTTTGAGTCTGGTTGTCCTGGTGTGGATGATATGTAGCCTCCTCCCTGAAGGGAATAGGATAACCAGCCAATGAGTAGGGTAAGTGAGATCCTGCCTGACGTTGTTAGGCCTTTTACAGCACCTTTTTGTATCCATGTCCTTGATGGCAATTAGGCAGTTATGACTACCCATTGCTGATCCTTCCTGTCCATTGCAGTGCAATTTCCATACCATGCAGTGACGTAGCATGCTGGAATTGCTTTCCTCTGCACATCAGTACACAGACGCAGGTATTTTAATTTCCGCACTAAGCTACTAGTAAAAATATTGCATCTAGTCTTTTGATTTACTTTTTAATCTTCAGTGACTGCAGAGGTACTAACGTTTTATTTCATAAGAGCTAGCCATTCATTCATACCTTTGCAATTCCAATATGACAGCATATTCTCAGTAGGTGGAATAATATTCAGCAATGGTATAGTCATAGTCATAGTCATACTTTATTGATCCCAGGGGAAATTGGTTTTCGTTACAGTTGCACCATAAATAATAAATAGCAATAGAACCTTAAATAGTTAAATAGTAATATGCAAATTATGCCAATAATTTATGAAATAAGTCCAGGACCAGCCTATTGGCACAGAGTGTCTGACCCTTCAAGGGAGGAGTTGTAAAGTTTGATGGCCACCAGCAGAAGTGACTTCCTATGACGCTTTGTGTTGCATCTCAGTGGAATGAGTCTCTGACTGACTGTACTCCTGTGCCCAACCAGTACATTATGTAGTGGATGGGAGACGTTGACCAAGATGGCATGCAACTTGGACAGCATCCTCTTTTCGGACACCACCGTCAGAGAGTCCGGTTCCATCCCCACAACATCACTGGCCTTACGAATGATTTTGTTGATTCTGTTGGTGTCTGCTACCCTCAGCTTGCTGCCCCAGCACACAACAGCAAACATGATAGCACTGGCCACCACAGACTCGTAGATCATCCTCAGCTTCGTCCGGCAGATGTTAAAGGACCTCAGTCTCCTCAGGAAATAGAGATGGCTCTGTCCCTTCTTGTAGACAGCCTCAGTGTTCTTTAACCAGTCCAGTTTATTGTCATTTCGTATCCCCAGGTATCATGGATTGTGGACTTCAGAAAGGATAATATGAGGGAACATACATCAGTCCTCATAGTGGGATCAGAAGTGGAAAGGGTGAGCCATTTCATATTCCTGGGGTGTCAATATCTCTGTGGATCTAACCTGGACACAACATATTGATGTAGAAACAAAGAAGGCACAACAGTGGCTATGTTTCATTAGGAGTTTGAGAAGATCTGGTATGTCTTCACAAACATTTGCAAAATTCAACAGATGCACAGTGGAGAGCATTCTAACTGGTTGCATCACTGGCTGGTATGAGATGGTGTGTGTCTGTGGGAGGGGGAGATTCTGCACAGGATCAATCAAAGCTTCTGAGTTGTAAACTTAGGCAGGTCCATCGTGAGCATTAGCCCCTGTAGTATGCAGGACATCTTCAAGGAGCGATGCCTCAAAAAGGTGGCATCCATCATAAAGGACCCTCATCACCCTGGTCTTGCCTTGTTCTCATTCCTACCATCAGGGAGGAGGTGCAGAAGCCTGAAGACAGACACTCAATGATTTAGGAACAGCATCTTCCCCTCTGCCATCTGATTTCTGAATGGACATTGAACCCATGAACACTACTCAATATTTTTATTTCATTTCTGCACTACTTATTTAATTTAATGTTATATATATTTACTGGAATTAAGCTTTTTTCCTCTATTATTATGTATTACAATGTACTGCTGCCACAAAGTTAACAATTGGAGGAGGGAGGAGAAGATGGCAGCATGATGCAGCTCGCAGTGGCCACTCCGGTGAACGATATCTGTTATCTGTCAAGTAGGGTGCCGTGCACAATCCTGATTTGATGGAGACAGATGTGACAGCACTGAGGAACATCTGGAGAAACTTCTGAAGTGCCTTCTTCGCTGCCGCTGCTACTGTATGATCCAGAATCTCCGGAGGAGAAGGCCCCGAATCCTTGGCTTTGCTCATTGCTCGGCAGCCGGGGTGGGGTCGAAGCGCTCGGTAGAGGATGGTGCTCGGTGCTTGGTGTTGGAGGGCTGGTCAGAGGCTCGAAGTTTTCGGATGGACTCAGAGTTGGCTGTGGTCAGGTGCTTTCAATGCATCGGCAGTTGTCGGCGCCTGGAGGCTTACGGCAGGGAGAGTTTCTCCCTTTTGCCACCTGCTATCGAGACTATCGGGAGTCAATCGGAACTTTGAATTTTTTTTTACTGTGCCCATGGTCTGCTCTTTATTGGTTTGCACTACTGTAATTATATGTTATAATTATGTGGTCTTGTCAGTGTTAGTCTTTGGTTTGTCCTTTTTTTTGTGATATCACTCTGGAGGAACATTGTATCATTTCTTAATGCATGCACTTCTAAATAACAATAAACGAGGACTGAGTGCCCTCATAATCTAATTTTTACGACATATGCCGATGGTATTAAACCTGATTCTGATTCTGATCAGTCTGACATTTAAATACAAGGATCTGGTATATTACACCTATGAATTAAGTGTTGCAGTTCATCCAATTTTATGCTGCTAATTTGCAAGAGATTGTGACCTTGTCAGGCCAGCTCCTGTTGATAACTCCAAACCTGCACATGCAGGCACCTCCCAGTCTCCTCCCAGGTAATAGGATTCACCTGCCGCTCATTCCAGACACATCACCTGCAGCCTATTTGAACCACAGTTCTCATCTATGGTCCTTGTTCACGCATCAATCTGTCTCAAGCAGTTGCTCACAGCTTTCACTCTCCCTGCCTGAAGATGACCTCATTGACGTTATGATTATTTTCTCTTCTGTCTTGTCTTATGAATTGTTATTTTGCAGTCTATTATTGAAGTTATTGCTCATGGCTAAATCATCTCCAATGCTCTTCTTTTGAGTCAAGCATCCTCTGAATTTAATGACAGACCCTTTAGTACCTATATCTCCACTATCTCACACAATTATGAGAAAACGGCTTTTGGTTCACTAGACCGAATTCAGTAAGTTGATCTTCTTCTGATTGTCATTACTACAATTGACTGATATCACTTAGAAGTGTTTTAGCCTCTGACTTTAAACATTTTGGGTTTGATTCCCACTCCAAAGATCAGGATATTCAAAGTCTTTGATAATATTTCTGTGCAGAACTGAGGGGATGAAGTTAGGGTTTATTGACAAGGATGTGGGGTAATTAGAGGTCGGGCCAGAGTCTAAGCCTCTGCACATGTCCAAAGGCCAGCACTGTGTGTACGGGATATCCGTAGTCTTCATACCAGCATGGACGAGGGCTGATGGCACCCCCAGGGCCAGTGGGTTTTCGGAGTTCCATGCAGGCAAGTGGAACAAGATTCGATAGCCCTCAGGGTTTACAAATTGGTGAGGTTGGAGTTTGAGGCCTAGTGTTCAGGGTCCCATTATCAACGAGTCCAGAGCTCAAGGCCAAGAGTGCAGTGATCAGGAGATCCTACGATCGGTGCCAAGGATGGAGGCCCGAGGGTCAATCAGAAGTCCAGAAATTGAAGCCTGTTGCCGAAGCTCCAATCTGCAAATCTCAGCGGGTCCATTCAAGAAATCGAAGCCCAGTGTCTGTGAGCCAGTATCTGCTGGAGGCTGAAGATGGCCTGTCCCGTGGTTGATGGATTGTGTATGTGCATGGGTGGGTACGAGGGAGAAATGAGGCTTGTTTTGCCTTTCTTGTTTTGTTGCTTGTTATGTTCTATGATGTTGTGTACTGTGTTGTTCTGCCGAGCAATGTGGGATTGATTTGTTGGTGCCTGAATATGTGGCAACACTTACAGTCTTTCCCCAGCACACTCTCAGGTGTGTCAGTTGTAAACCAAATGACACATTTCACTGGGTGTTTCAATGTACACTGATAAATAAATTTGGTTCTTGAAATATTCAACCAAGGATTTAGTTGTTCACTCAAGAGAGTGTAAAAGGTGCCATGATACTTCAGGTGCCGAGGATGTCCTACCAGTCTGTGGCGGCCAGTGTGATCATGTTTGCTGTTGTGTGCTGGGGCAGCAGGCTGAGGGTAGCAGACACCAACAGAATCAACAAACTCATTCGTAAGGCCAGTGATGTTGTGGGGATCGAATTGGACTCTCTGACAGTGGTGTCTGAAAAGAGGATGCTGTCCAAGTTGCATGCCATCTTGGTCAATGTCTCCCATCCACTACATAGTGTACTGGTTGGGCACAGGAGTACATTCAGCCAGAGACTCATTCCACCGAGATGCAACACAGAGCGTCATAGGAAGTCATTCCTGCCTGTGGCCATCAAACTTTACAACTCCTCCCTTGGAGGGTCAGACACCCTGAGCCAATAGGCTGGTCCTGGACTTATTTCCTGGCATAATTTACATATTACTATTTAACTATTTATTGTTTTATTACTACTTAATTATTTATGGTGCAGCTGTAACGAAAACCAATTTCCCCTGGGATCAATAAAGTATGAGTATGACTATGACTATGCCTATGACTATGTGAATGGTCCCTGGGGTCATGGCCAATACTGATTATCAGTATTAAATAATGGAATCACATATAAGTATTACAATAATTTCACCGGATTGTGTTTGTGCAAGTCAAAGAAGCATGATCTAGGCTTGCCCTCTGCTTCAGCATGACGACCTTTCCCTACAGGTTGAGTACACATCCAACACTGTTTCAATCAGATGAAGCTTTTTCTGACTCCATTCATTAAGTTTCCAAGTAATGTGGTACAAACCTCTGCCACGCTCACAAGGGATGAAATTCTGTTTCCTTTTCAAAGTTCAAAGTACATACAGTATATGTCACCAAATACAACTCAGAGATTCATTTTCCTTTGAGCATACTCAGCAAATCTATAGACCAGTAATCATAACAGGACCAATGAAAGATCAACCAGGGTGCAAAGGACAACCATCAGTGCAAATGCAAACATAAATATATAGCCATAAATAATAAGAACATGAGATAAAGAGTATTTAAAGTGAGATCATTGGTTGTAGGAACATTTCAATGATGGGGCAAGTGAGTGTAGTTACCCCTTTTATTTAAGAGCCTGATGGTAGCAATTGCTCTAGCCTGATGGTTGAGGAGTGGTAACTTCTATATCTTCTTTCATACATCTACCAATTACATTAAATCTATGGCTCCTTGCTTTTCACCCCACTGCTGAATGAAACAGTACTCCTGCCAGGCACTTCATGATTTCGTATACCTCTGATTTCTTCTGAGCTGACTCTGTTCCGAACAGGAAAAGATGCACATTATCCAGTCTTTCCCTCAGAGCAACAATTTTCCAATCCCACTGTCTTCTCATAAAAATCTACTGCTCCCTCATTAACTTTGTTTAACTTTGTTTAACATGGGAGAGCTGATGCACGGGCAGCCAACACATGGTCCTTGACAGATTGGGGGTCAGGGTTTAGTAGCATGGAATGATGGGATGGCAAGAGCAGCCTTCCTCTGCTGTCTCAGCCATTGTGATGTGTCACCGTCTTCTCCCAGCTCCACCATGGAGGTCTTGATTGAATCGCTCTGGAAACTCCCCCTTGACCGTATTGCCATTAGTGACCAGATAGCTAAGCTCCAGACAGCATCACTCTTGGGATCTCAGGATTCCTCCACAACAAGGTAACAATTCTCAAAATTGTTATAAGATAAGGTAACATAAAACTGTTATTCAACTTCTTATATATTCTAAACTTGACTAATAAAAAAACATTCCATGAGATCTTCTAAGCATCTTATCAATTTTTCCTGACATTAAGGATCTATGGATTTACATACAAAGGTTCCTCTGTTCCTCTGCACCATTCAATATCCAACAATTTAATGTATATCCCTCCTGATGAAGGGTCTCAGCATGAAACATCTACTGTTCACTCTTTTCCATAGATGCTGCCCGGCCTGCTGAGTTACTCCAGCATTTTGTGTGCTCAGCATCTGTAGATTTTCTCTTGTTAATGTATATCCACTTGCCTTGCTACACTTCTCTAAGTGCATCCAACTCTGGTTGAAGTTCCACTTGCTGCTTCTCTTTCTGTGGGAGGTTCCAGTGTGCAAATTAGCTGCTGTGTTTCCTTCTTTACAGCCTTATGGGCTTTTAGGAGCTCTGGGATAACCTGAGGTTCTACGAAGTACTGTATAAAAAAATACATTTCCTTCTTTTTAACTAACATATTCATCTGAAGGTCCTCATGCAGTCATTCAGGAGGTCAGATTCAAAGATTCAAAGTACGTTTATTATCAAAGTATGTATACAGAATACAGCTCTGCGATTTCTCCTCCCACAGGCAGCCATGACACAAAGAAACACCATGGAACCCATTCAAGAAAACATCTAACACCCAAAACACAAATAAAGAGTAAATTGCACAAACAGCAAAAAGCAAGTGGGCAATGCATAGAATATTGAATATCAAACTAAGACTCCAGTAGTATTCAGTTTACTTCAGTTTAACATCACACTGCTTGCCGATTGCAGGCCGTAGGCAAGCATTCTTCACTGAAGCAACCCAGACCACATCAATCACCTCCATCCAACCACTCAGGAACAGTAAAAAAAAGAGTAACCAGAATCCAGAAACACATGCAACATGAACTCCAAAGTCCCCCAAAATTGGTCCTCAGCCTTTTCATTCAATCTTTGTAATGTGGATCCTAAGACTGCCTTTCTCCAGCAGCAGCTGGTGAGTAGAATGAATTGTTCCAATGCAGGCAGACGGCACATTACATCCACCCATCCTCCAACCTTGTCCTCGTTGATGTCAACCTTGCTCAGTCCTCAATCAGGGAGAAGCAATTGAGTCAATCATGAGCTCGTACCCTTGATGTCACAGTCAGAGAGAAGCAATGGAGTCGATCATGGGCTCGTGCTCTGCCTTCAGGTTTCCAGACCTCCAGGCCACACACTCAGCTTCAAACCTCACTGAACTCACTCAGAGACAGCAAAGTGCCTGACCACTCAATTGGCCCAGAAACACACCATCAAAATGTAAATCACAGGTTCCAGTCACACACAGCTGAGCAGTAGAAGCATATTTGGAAGCAGAAGAAGTAAATGAAGTCGGTTCGTGAACTGTCTGAAGGATGTCGCCATTGGTCACGTTGCTCGCTGGCACCCTCCAAAACAGATCCTTTATCATCAGATCCCTGAACAACCCATGAGCTCATAACTTGACCTTATCCCTTTTTTGTTTACACAATACTTGTTTTGTAATCTTCAGTAATTTTATGTCTTGGCACTGTTCTGCAGCTGCAAAGCAACAAATTCATGTCATGTAAGACAACGATAAGAAAAAACCTTCTCTGATTTTCATGTTTGTCATATTATTTTAGATGAATAAAATGCTTTAATTTTGGATAATATATTATCCTTGAATAAATTCACAGTGAAGGCTATAGCAGACCGAGAATATCTGTTGTAACCCCTACTTTAGGGAGGCATTACTTCTGGATTAATGCCTTGTTGCCTTTTCCCTAGATAATGCAGTTGATCAGCTTGGCAAGAGATCTTTTTGCATGGTCACTATATCTCAATCTTAATGCTCCATATTATAACCTTTGCCCGCCCTTTCACTTTCTGTACTCTGCCTCAGGCCTGTGAGTTTATCAGTGCTTAACATTCGTTCTTTGAATTTTTTTCTGTTTTTGCAGACCGACATTATATCATTACTGTTTTCCCAACACAACATGTTTAGTTGTGTCAAGCTGTTTCTCATTCCATCCAATGATTTGTACATCCTGAATCTCCCTTTAATAAGGGATTGGTCAGACCGCTCTTGGAATATTGTGAGCAGTTTTGGATCCCCTATCTAAGAAAAGATGTGCCATCATTGGAGAGTGTCCAAAGGAGGGTCACAAGAATGATTCTGGGAATGAATGGGTTAATATATGAGGAGTATTTGATGGCTCTGGGCCTCTGCTCACTGGAGTTTAGAAGAATGAGGGGGGATTATCTTTGAGAACTATCGAATATTGAAAGGCTTCAGTAGAGTGTATGTGGAGAGGATATTTCCTATAGTGGGAGAGTCTGGGACCAGAAGGCATAGCCTCAGAATGGAGTGACATCTATTTAGAACAGAGATGTGGAAGAATTTCTTTAGCCAGAGGGTGGTGAACCTATGGAATATATTGCCATGGGTGACTGTGGAGGCCAAGTAACTGGGTATATTCAAATTGGAGGTTAATATCTTTTGATTCGTCAGTATGTCAAAGGATACAGGGAAAAGGATGGTGAATGAGATTGAGATGGATAATTAATCAGCCATGATAGAATGGTTGAGCAGACCTGATGGGCTGAATGGCCTAATTCTGTCCCTATGTCTTATGGTCCTCCATAAGATATGGTCTTTCATCTCTGCTTCTCCTGAGAATTTTTAGCCTGTAAACGCCATATCTGGAATCGTTGTACAACTATCAGTTTTACTCTTTTCAACTTTATCAGTGTCAGTTGTGAGCATTCCCAAAAGAGTAATACAAATAAATTTACCATTATATACTTTTTAATTAGCCGCATCTGCAAATCATCCCAAATTATTTTACAGCCAGCGTTTTTTTGCTATATAGCCACAGGGATATGGTGGATCAGGTGGAAAAGTGTTCTTTCTCTCTGCATATTGAGTGTGATGGTCTTTGTTCCATGGCTGTTATATGATGAATCTCAAGGTTGTATAATAGATATATACAGTTGAAATCAGAAGTTTACATACACCTTAGCCGAATATATTTAAACACAGTTGTTCACAATTCCTGACATTTAATCCTAGAAAACATTCCCTGTCTTAGGTCAGTTAGGATCACTACTTTATTCTAAGAATGTGAAGTGTCAGAATAATAGTAGAGAGAATGACTTATTTTAGCTTTTATTTCTTTCATCACTTTCCCAGTGGGTCAGAAGTTTACGTACACTTTGTTAGTATTTGATAGCATTGCCTTCAACTTGTTTATCTTAGGTCAAATGTTTTGGGTAGCCTTCCACAAGCTTCTCACAGTAAGTTGCTGGAATTTTGTTCCATTCCTCCAGACAGAACTGGTGTAACTGAGTCAGGTCTGCAGGCTTCCTTGCTCGCACAGGCTTTTTCAGTTCTGCCCATATATTTTCCATTGGACTGAGGTCAGAAAAAAGGACTCTCTGAAAAATGCAGGTACAGATATAGCAGCCATTACTGGAGCGGACTTAGGGCTGAATGGAAGTTTGGGATGGATTAATGTGCTGAAGCCCCAGCCGGAGAGAGAAAAGCAAACTGATATTTAGTTGTTTAAAGTGCCAAACCAGATTTAAAGGTCAAGGTGTTGAGGCTGAGAGTGATGACCCGGTGCTCAGTACACTGTGAGGCTTCACCACTTGTTTCAGCGCTGAACGGACTCTAGTTGTGGCCTATAGCCATCAGGATTCTGGATCTGCTGCAGTGCTGAACTGTTTCAGTGGTTGTGGACCCACTGCTGGGAAATCTTGCTTTTTTATAGCTTGCATGATTTGTTCCTTTTCGCACGTAGAGTGTATGACGATCTTTGTTGTGTGGATTTTTAAAAATATGTTCTTTGGTGCTCCTTTGTTTCGTGGTTGGTTGCAAGAAGGCGAATCTCACGATTGTACAGTATATCAAGTAAGTCTTTTGGTAAGTTGAATTTTAACTGTTACTTCTATCTGAATTAGCAGAAGAAATAAAAATCTCATCTAAAACACAGCAACACAATGCCTACTCAGCATCCTCTCAGAAACGCATCGCCCGATCAGCACCCAAAATACAATGCCCGATCAGCACCCTCTCAGAAACACAATGCCCGCACAGCACGATCTCAGAAACACAATGACAGATCAGCATCGTAAACACAACACCCGATCAGCACCTTCTCAGAAACACAATGCCCAATCTGCACTGAAAACACAATGCCCACTCTGCACCGTAAACACAATGCTCGATCAGCACCCTCTCAGAAACACAATGCCTAATCAGCACCCTCTGAGAAACACAATGCCCAATCAGCACCCTCTCAGAAACACCATGACTACTCAGCACCGTAAACACAATCCTCGATCAGCACCGTCTCAGAAACACAATGCCCGGTCAGCACCCTAAACACAATGCCCGCTGAACACCCTCTCATAAACACAATGCCCGATCAGCATCCTCTCAAAAACACAATGACAGGTCAGCACAGTAAACACAAAACCCGATCAGCACCTTCTCAGAAACACAATGCCCAATCAGTACTCTCTCAGAAACACAATGCCCGATCAGCATCCTCTCAGAAACACAATGCCCGATCAGCACCCTCTCAGAAACACAATGCCCGATCAGCACCCTCTCAGAAACACAATGCCTGATCAGCACCCTCTCAGAAACACAATGCCTGATCAGCACCCTCTCAGAAACACAATGCCTGATCAGCACATTCTCAGAAACAAAATGCCCGATCAGCACCGTAAGCACAATGCCCGTCAGCACCCTCTCAGAAACACAATGTCAGATCAGAACAGTAAATACAACACCCGATCAGCACCTTCTCAGAAACACAATGCCCACTCTGCACCGTAAACACAATGCTCGATCAGCACCCTCTCAGAAACACAATGGCCAATCAGCACCCTCTCAGAAACACAATGCCTGCTCAGCACCCTCTCAGAAACACAATGCCCGATCAGCACCCTCTCACAAGCACAATGCCCAATCAGCACCCTCTCAGAAACACAAAGCCCGCTCAGCCCCCTCTCAGAAACACAATGCCTGATCAGCAACCTCTGAGAAACACAATGCCCAATCAGCACCGTAAGCACAATGCTCGATCAGCACCCACTCAGAAACACAATGCCTGATCAGCACCCTTCCAGAAACACAATGCCCAATCAGCACCCTCTCAGAAACACAAAGCCCGCTCAGCCCCCTCTCAGAAACACAATGTCTGATCAGCAACCTCTGAGAAACACCATGCCTACTCAGCACCGTAAACACAATACTTGATCAGCACCCTCTCAGAAACACAATGTCTGATCAGCACCCTCTCAGAAACACCATGCCTACTCAGCACCGTAAACTCAATGCTCGATCAGCACCCTCTCAGAAACACAATGCCCGGTCTGCACCCTAAACACAATGCCCGCTCAACACCCTGTCATATACACAATGCATGATCAGCACCCTCTCAGAAACACAATAACAGATCAGCACAGTAAACACAAAACCCGATCAGCACTTTCTCAGAAACACAATGCCCACTCTGCATCGTAAACACAATGCTCGATCAGCACACTCTCAGAAACACAATGCCCAATCAGTACTCTCTCAGAAACACAATGGCCGCTCAGCACCCTCTCAGAAACAAAATGCCTACTCAGCACGGTAAATACAATGCTCGATTAACATCCTCTCAGAAACACAGTGCCCGGTCAGCACCCTAAACACAATGCCCGCTCAATACCCTCTCAGAAACACAATGCCCACTCTGCACCGTAAACACAATGCTCGATCAGCACCCTCTCAGAAACAAAATGTCCACTCAGTACTCTCTCAGAAACACAAAGCCCACTCAGCCCCCTCTCAGAAAGACAATGCCTGCTGAACACCCTCTCAGTAACACCATGCCCAATCAGCACCCTCTCAGAAACACAATGCCCACTCTGCACCGTAAACAGAATGCTCGATCAGCACCCTCTCAGAAACATAATGCCCACTCAGCACCCTCTCAGAAACACAAAGCCCACTCAGCCCCCTCTCAGAAACACAATGCCCAATCAGCACCCTCTGAGAAACACAATGCCCAATCAGCACGCTCTCAGAAACACCATGACTACTCAGCACCGTAAACACAATCCTCGATCAGCACCGTCTCAGAAACACAATGCCCGGTCAGCACCCTCTCAGAAACACAATGCCTGATCAGCACCTTTTCAGAAACACAATGCCCGATCAGCACCCTCTCAGAAACACAATGCCCAATCAGCACCCTCTCAGAAACACAATGCCTGATCAGCACCTTTTCAGAAACACAATGCCCGATCAGCACCCTCTCAGAAACAGAATCCCTGATCAGCACCCTCCCAGAAACACAATGCCTGATCAGCACCTTCTCAGAAACACAATGCCCGATCAGCACCCTCTCAGAAACACAATGCCTGATCAGCACTTTCTCAGAAACACAATGCCCGATCAGCACCCTCTCAGAAACACAATGCTCGGTCAGCACTCTCTCAGAAACACAATGACAGATCAGCACAGTAAACACAACACCCGATCAGCACCTTCTCAGAAACACAATGCCCACTCTGCACCGTAAACACAATGCTGGATCAGCACACTCTCAGAAACAGAATGCCCACTCAGCACCCTCTCAGAAACACAAAGCCCACTCAGCCCCCTCTCAGAAGCACAATGCCCAATAAGCACCCTCTCAGAAACACAAAGCCCGCTCAGCCCCCTCTCAGAAACACAATGCCCAATCAGCACCCTCTCAGAAACACAATGCTCGATCAGCACCCTCTCAGAAACACAATGCCCGGTCTGCACCCTAAACACAATGCCCGCTCAACACCCTCTCATAAACTCAATGCCCGCTCAGCATCCTCTCAGAAACACAATGCCCGATCAGCACCCTCTAAGAAACTGAATGCCTGATCAGCACCCTCTCAGAAACACAATGCCCAATCAGCACCCTCTCAGAAACACAATCCCTGATCAGCACCCTCTCAGAAACACAATCCCTGATCAGCACCCTCCCAGAAACACAATGCCTGATCAGCACCTTCTCAGAAACACAATGCCCGACCAGCACCCTCTCAGAAACACAATGCCTGATCAGCACTTTCTCAGAAACACAATGCCCGATCAGCACCCTCTCAGAAACACAATGCTCGGTCAGCACTCTCTCAGAAACACAATGACAGATCAGCACAGTAAACACAACACCCGATCAGCACCTTCTCAGAAACACAATGCCCACTCTGCACCGTAAACACAATACTCGATCAGCACCCTCTCAGAAAAACAATGCCCAATCAGTACCCTCTCAGAAACACAAAGCCCACTCAGCCCCCTCTCAGAAGCACAATGCCCAATAAGCACCCTCTCAGAAACACAAAGCCCGCTCAGCCCCCTCTCAGAAACACAATGCCCAATCAGCACCCTCTCAGAAACACAATGCTCGATCAGCACCCTCTCAGAAACACAATGCCCGGTCTGCACTTTAAACACAATGCCCGCTCAACACCCTCTCATAAACTCAATGCCCGCTCAGCATCCTCTCAGAAACACAATGCCCGATCAGCACCCTCTAAGAAACGGAATGCCTGATCAGCACCCTCTCAGAAACACAATGCCTGATCAGCACCTTCACAGAAACACAATTCCCGATCAGCACCCTCTCAGAAACAAAATGCCTGATCATCAACTTCTCAGAAACACAATCCCTGATCAGCACCCTCTCAGAAACACAATCCCTGATCAGCACCCTCCCAGAAACACAATGCCTGATCAGCACCTTCTCAGAAACACAATGCCCGATCAGCACCCTCTCAGAAACACAATGCCTGATCAGCATTTTCTCAGAAACACAATGCCCGTCAGCACCCTCTCAGAAACACCATGCTCGGTCAGCACTCTCTCAGAAACACAATGACAGATCAGCACAGTAAACACAACACCCGATCAGCACCTTCTCAGAAACACAATGCCCACTCTGCACCGTAAACACAATGCTCGATCAGCACACTCTCAGAAACAGAATGCCCACTCAGCACCCTCTCAGAAACACAAAGCCCACTCAGCCCCCTCTCAGAAACACAATGCCCGCTCAACACCCTCTCAGAAACACAATGCCCAATCAGCACCCTCTCAGAAACACAATGCCCGGTCTGCACCCTAAACACAATGCCCGCTCAACACCCTCTCATAAACTCAATGCCCGCTCAGCATCCTCTCAGAAGCACAATGCCCGATCAGCATCCTCTAAGAAACGGAATGCCTGATCAGCACCCTCTCAGAAACACAATGCCTGATCAGCACCTTCACAGAAACACAATTCCCGATCAGCACCCTCTCAGAAACACAATGCCCACTCTGCACCGTAAACACAATGCTTGATCAGCACCCTCTTAGAAACACAATGCTCGGTCAGCACTCTCTCAGAAACACAATTGCAGATCAGCACAGTAAACACAACACCCGATCAGCACCTTCTCAGAAACACGATGCCCACTCTGCACCGTAAACACAATGCTCGATCAGTACCCTCTCAGAAACACAATGCCCACTCTGTACCGTAAACACAAGGCTCGATCAGCACCCGCTCCGAAACAGAATGCCCACTCAGCACGCTCTCAGAAACACAAAGCCCACTGAGCCCCTCACAGAAGCACAATGCCCAATCAGCACCCTCTCAGAAACACAATTCCAACTCAGCACCGTAAACACAATGCTCGATCAGCACGCTCTCAGAAACACAATGCCCGGTCAGGACCCTAAATACAATGCCCGCTCAGCACCATCTGAGAAACACAATACCCGCTGAACACCCTCTCAGAAGTACAATGCCCGTCAGCACCCTCTCAGAAACACAATGTCAGATCAGAACAGTAAATACAACACCCGATCAGCACCTTCTCAGAAACACAATGCCCACTCTGCACCGTAAACACAATGCTCGATCAGCACCCTCTCAGAAACACAATGGCCAATCAGCACCCTCTCAGAAACACAATGCCTGCTCAGCACCCTCTCAGAAACACAATGCCCGATCAGCACCCTCTCACAAGCACAATGCCCAATCAGCACCCTCTCAGAAACACAAAGCCCGCTCAGCCCCCTCTCAGAAACACAATGCCTGATCAGCAACCTCTGAGAAACACAATGCCCAATCAGCACCGTAAGCACAATGCTCGATCAGCACCCACTCAGAAACACAATGCCTGATCAGCACCCTTCCAGAAACACAATGCCCAATCAGCACCCTCTCAGAAACACAAAGCCCGCTCAGCCCCCTCTCAGAAACACAATGTCTGATCAGCAACCTCTGAGAAACACCATGCCTACTCAGCACCGTAAACACAATACTTGATCAGCACCCTCTCAGAAACACAATGTCTGATCAGCACCCTCTCAGAAACACCATGCCTACTCAGCACCGTAAACTCAATGCTCGATCAGCACCCTCTCAGAAACACAATGCCCGGTCTGCACCCTAAACACAATGCCCGCTCAACACCCTGTCATATACACAATGCATGATCAGCACCCTCTCAGAAACACAATAACAGATCAGCACAGTAAACACAAAACCCGATCAGCACTTTCTCAGAAACACAATGCCCACTCTGCATCGTAAACACAATGCTCGATCAGCACACTCTCAGAAACACAATGCCCAATCAGTACTCTCTCAGAAACACAATGGCCGCTCAGCACCCTCTCAGAAACAAAATGCCTACTCAGCACGGTAAATACAATGCTCGATTAACATCCTCTCAGAAACACAGTGCCCGGTCAGCACCCTAAACACAATGCCCGCTCAATACCCTCTCAGAAACACAATGCCCACTCTGCACCGTAAACACAATGCTCGATCAGCACCCTCTCAGAAACAAAATGTCCACTCAGTACTCTCTCAGAAACACAAAGCCCACTCAGCCCCCTCTCAGAAAGACAATGCCTGCTGAACACCCTCTCAGTAACACCATGCCCAATCAGCACCCTCTCAGAAACATAATGCCCACTCAGCACCCTCTCAGAAACACAAAGCCCACTCACCCCCCTCTCAGAAACACAATGCCCAATCAGCACCCTCTGAGAAACACAATGACCAATCAGCACGCTCTCAGAAACACCATGACTACTCAGCACCGTAAACACAATCCTCGATCAGCACCGTCTCAGAAACACAATGCCCGGTCAGCACCCTAAACACAATGCCCGCTGAACACCCTCTCATAAACACAATGCCCGATCAGCATCCTCTCAAAAACACAATGACAGGTCAGCACAGTAAACACAAAACCCGATCAGCACCTTCTCAGAAACACAATGCCCAATCAGTACTCTCTCAGAAACACAATGCCCGATCAGCATCCTCTCAGAAACACAATGCCCGATCAGCACCCTCTCAGAAACACAATGCCCGATCAGCACCCTCTCAGAAACACAATGCCTGATCAGCACCCTCTCAGAAACACAATGCCTGATCAGCACCCTCTCAGAAACACAATGCCCACTCTGCACCGTAAACACAATGCTCGATCAGCACCCTCTCAGAAACACAATGGCCAATCAGCACCCTCTCAGAAACACAATGCCTGCTCAGCACCCTCTCAGAAACACAATGCCCGATCAGCACCCTCTCACAAGCACAATGCCCAATCAGCACCCTCTCAGAAACAAAAAGCCCGCTCAGTCCCCTCTCAGAAACACAATGCCTGATCAGCAACCTCTGAGAAACACAATGCCCAATCAGCACCGTAAGCACAATGCTCGATCAGCACCCACTCAGAAACACAATGCCTGATCAGCACCCTTCCAGAAACACAATGCCCAATCAGCACCCTCTCAGAAACACAAAGCCCGCTCAGCTCCCTCTCAGAAACACAATGTCTGATCAGCAACCTCTGAGAAACACCATGCCTACTCAGCACCGTAAACACAATACTTGATCAGCACCCTCTCAGAAACACAATGTCTGATCAGCACCCTCTCAGAAACACCATGCCTACTCAGCACCGTAAACTCAATGCTCGATCAGCACCCTCTCAGAAACACAATGCCCGGTCTGCACCCTAAACACAATGCCCGCTCAACACCCTGTCATATACACAATGCATGATCAGCACCCTCTCAGAAACACAATAACAGATCAGCACAGTAAACACAAAACCCGATCAGCACTTTCTCAGAAACACAATGCCCACTCTGCATCGTAAACACAATGCTCGATCAGCACACTCTCAGAAACACAATGCCCAATCAGTACTCTCTCAGAAACACAATGGCCGCTCAGCACCCTCTCAGAAACAAAATGCCTACTCAGCACGGTAAATACAATGCTCGATTAACATCCTCTCAGAAACACAGTGCCCGGTCAGCACCCTAAACACAATGCCCGCTCAATACCCTCTCAGAAACACAATGCCCACTCTGCACCGTAAACACAATGCTCGATCAGCACCCTCTCAGAAACACAATGCCTGATCAGCCCCCTCTCAGAAACACAATGCCCGGTCAGCACCCTCTCAGAAACACAATGACAGATCAGCACAGTAAACACAACACCCGATCAGCACCTTCTCAGAAACACAATGCCCACTCTGCACCGTAAACACAATGCTCGATCAGCACCCTCTGAAAAACACAATGCCCACTCTGCACCGTAAACACAATGCTTGATCAGCACCCTCTTAGAAACACAATGCTCGGTCAGCACTCTCTCAGAAACACAATTGCAGATCAGCACAGTAAACACAACACCCGATCAGCACCTTCTCAGAAACACGATGCCCACTCTGCACCGTAAACACAATGCTCGATCAGTACCCTCTCAGAAACACAATGCCCACTCTGTACCGTAAACACAAGGCTCGATCAGCACCCGCTCCGAAACAGAATGCCCACTCAGCACGCTCTCAGAAACACAAAGCCCACTGAGCCCCTCACAGAAGCACAATGCCCAATCAGCACCCTCTCAGAAACACAATTCCAACTCAGCATCGTAAACACAATGCTCGATCAGCACGCTCTCAGAAACACAATGCCCGGTCAGGACCCTAAATACAATGCCCGCTCAGCACCATCTGAGAAACACAATACCCGCTGAACACCCTCTCAGAAGTACAATGCCCGTCAGCACCCTCTCAGAAACACAATGTCAGATCAGAACAGTAAATACAACACCCGATCAGCACCTTCTCAGAAACACAATGCCCACTCTGCACCGTAAACACAATGCTCGATCAGCAACCTCTCGGAAACACAATGCCCAATCAGCACCCTCTCAGAAACACAACGCACGCTCAGCACCCTCTCAGAAACACAATGCCTACTCAGCACGGTAAACACAATGCTCAATTAACACCCTCTCAGAAACACAGTGCCCGGTCAGCACCTAAACACAATGCCCGCTCAACACCCTCTCAAAAACACAATGCCCACAATGCACCGTAAACACAGTGCTCGATCAGCACCCTCTCAGAAACCCAATGCCCAATCAGCACCCTCTCAGAAACACAATGCCTGATCAGCACCTTTTCAGAAACACAATGCCCGATCAGCACCCTCTCAGAAACACAATGCCCAATCAGCACCCTCTCAGAAACACAATGCCTGATCAGCACCTTTTCAGAAACACAATGCCCGATCAGCACCCTCTCAGAAACACAATGCCCAATCAGCACCCTCTCAGAAACACAATCCCTGATCAGCACCCTCCCAGAAACGCAATGCCTGATCAGCACCTTCTCAGAAACACAATGCCCGATCAGCACCCTCTCAGAAACACAATGCCTGATCAGCACTTTCTCAGAAACACAATGCCCGATCAGCACCCTCTCAGAAACACAATGCTCGGTCAGCACTCTCTCAGAAACACAATGACAGATCAGCACAGTAAACACAACACCCGATCAGCACCTTCTCAGAAACACAATGCCCACTCTGCACCGTAAACACAATGCTGGATCAGCACACTCTCAGAAACAGAATGCCCACTCAGCACCCTCTCAGAAACACAAAGCCCACTCAGCCCCCTCTCAGAAGCACAATGCCCAATAAGCACCCTCTCAGAAACACAAAGCCCGCTCAGCCCCCTCTCAGAAACACAATGCCCAATCAGCACCCTCTCAGAAACACAATGCTCGATCAGCACCCTCTCAGAAACACAATGCCCGGTCTGCACCCTAAACACAATGCCCGCTCAACACCCTCTCATAAACTCAATGCCCGCTCAGCATCCTCTCAGAAACACAATGCCCGATCAGCACCCTCTAAGAAACTGAATGCCTGATCAGCACCCTCTCAGAAACACAATGCCTGATCAGCCCCTTCACAGAAACACAATTCCCGATCAGCACGCTCTCAGAAACACAATGCCTGATCAGCACCTTTTCAGAAACACAATGCCCGATCAGCACCCTCTCAGAAACACAATGCCCAATCAGCACCCTCTCAGAAACACAATCCCTGATCAGCACCCTCTCAGAAACACAATCCCTGATCAGCACCCTCCCAGAAACACAATGCCTGATCAGCACCTTCTCAGAAACACAATGCCCGACCAGCACCCTCTCAGAAACACAATGCCTGATCAGCACTTTCTCAGAAACACAATGCCCGATCAGCACCCTCTCAGAAACACAATGCTCGGTCAGCACTCTCTCAGAAACACAATGACAGATCAGCACAGTAAACACAACACCCGATCAGCACCTTCTCAGAAACACAATGCCCACTCTGCACCGTAAACACAATACTCGATCAGCACCCTCTCAGAAACACAAAGCCCACTCAGCCCCCTCTCAGAAGCACAATGCCCAATCAGCACCCTCTCAGAAACACAATGCTCGATCAGCACCCTCTCAGAAACACAATGCCCGGTCTGCACTTTAAACACAATGCCCGCTCAACACCCTCTCATAAACTCAATGCCCGCTCAGCATCCTCTCAGAAACACAATGCCCGATCAGCACCCTCTAAGAAACGGAATGCCTGATCAGCACCCTCTCAGAAACACAATGCCTGATCAGCACCTTCACAGAAACACAATTCCCGATCAGCACCCTCTCAGAAACAAAATGCCTGATCATCAACTTCTCAGAAACACAATCCCTGATCAGCACCCTCTCAGAAACACAATCCCTGATCAGCACCCTCCCAGAAACACAATGCCTGATCAGCACCTTCTCAGAAACACAATGCCCGATCAGCACCCTCTCAGAAACACAATGCCTGATAAGCATTTTCTCAGAAACACAATGCCCGTCAGCACCCTCTCAGAAACACCATGCTCGGTCAGCACTCTCTCAGAAACACAATGACAGATCAGCACAGTAAACACAACACCCGATCAGCACCTTCTCAGAAACAGAATGCCCACTCAGCACCCTCTCAGAAACACAAAGCCCACTCAGCCCCCTCTCAGAAGCACAATGCCCAATAAGCACCCTCTCAGAAACACAAAGCCCGCTCAGCCCCCTCTCTGAAACACAATGCCCAATCAGCACCCTCTCAGAAACACAATGCTCGATCAGCACCCTCTCAGAAACACAATGCCCGGTCTGCACCCTAAACACAATGCCCGCTCAACACCCTCTCATAAACTCAATGCCCGCTCAGCATCCTCTCAGAAGCACAATGCCCGATCAGCACCCTCTAAGAAACGGAATGCCTGATCAGCACCCTCTCAGAAACACAATGCCTGATCAGCACCTTCACAGAAACACAATTCCCGATCAGCACCCTCTCAGAAACACAATGCCCACTCTGCACCGTAAACATAATGCTTGATCAGCACCCTCTTAGAAACACAATGCTCGGTCAGCACTCTCTCAGAAACACAATTGCAGATCAGCACAGTAAACACAACACCCGATCAGCACCTTCTCAGAAACACGATGCCCACTCTGCACCGTAAACACAATGCTCGATCAGTACCCTCTCAGAAACACAATGCCCACTCTGTACCGTAAACACAAGGCTCGATCAGCACCCGCTCCGAAACAGAATGCCCACTCAGCACGCTCTCAGAAACACAAAGCCCACTGAGCCCCTCACAGAAGCACAATGCCCAATCAGCACCCTCTCAGAAACACAATTCCAACTCAGCACCGTAAACACAATGCTCGATCAGCACGCTCTCAGAAACACAATGCCCGGTCAGGACCCTAAATACAATGCCCGCTCAGCACCATCTGAGAAACACAATACCCGCTGAACACCCTCTCAGAAGTACAATGCCCGTCAGCACCCTCTCAGAAACACAATGTCAGATCAGAACAGTAAATACAACACCCGATCAGCACCTTCTCAGAAACACAATGCCCACTCTGCACCGTAAACACAATGCTCGATCAGCAACCTCTCGGAAACACAATGCCCAATCAGCACCCTCTCAGAAACACAACGCACGCTCAGCACCCTCTCAGAAACACAATGCCTACTCAGCACGGTAAACACAATGCTCAATTAACACCCTCTCAGAAACACAGTGCCCGGTCAGCACCTAAACACAATGCCCGCTCAACACCCTCTCAAAAACACAATGCCCACAATGCACCGTAAACACAGTGCTCGATCAGCACCCTCTCAGAAACCCAATGCCCAATCAGCACCCTCTCAGAAACACAATGCCTGATCAGCACCTTTTCAGAAACACAATGCCCGATCAGCACCCTCTCAGAAACACAATGCCCAATCAGCACCCTCTCAGAAACACAATGCCTGATCAGCACCTTTTCAGAAACACAATGCCCGATCAGCACCCTCTCAGAAACACAATGCCCAATCAGCACCCTCTCAGAAACACAATCCCTGATCAGCACCCTCTCAGAAACAGAATCCCTGATCAGCACCCTCCCAGAAACACAATGCCCGATCAGCACCCTCTCAGAAACACAATGCCTGATCAGCACTTTCTCAGAAACACAATGCCCGATCAGCACCCTCTCAGAAACACAATGCTCGGTCAGCACTCTCTCAGAAACACAATGACAGATCAGCACAGTAAACACAACACCCGATCAGCACCTTCTCAGAAACACAATGCCCACTCTGCACCGTAAACACAATGCTGGATCAGCACACTCTCAGAAACAGAATGCCCACTCAGCACCCTCTCAGAAACACAAAGCCCACTCAGCCCCCTCTCAGAAACACAATGCCCACTCAGCCCCCTCTCAGAAGCACAATGCCCAATAAGCACCCTCTCAGAAACACAAAGCCCGCTCAGCCCCCTCTCAGAAACACAATGCCCAATCAGCACCCTCTCAGAAACACAATGCTCGATCAGCACCCTCTCAGAAACACAATGCCCGGTCTGCACCCTAAACACAATGCCCGCTCAACACCCTCTCATAAACTCAATGCCCGCTCAGCATCCTCTCAGAAACACAATGCCCGATCAGCACCCTCTAAGAAACTGAATGCCTGATCAGCACCCTCTCAGAAACACAATGCCTGATCAGCCCCTTCACAGAAACACAATTCCCGATCAGCACGCTCTCAGAAACACAATGCCTGATCAGCACCTTTTCAGAAACACAATGCCCGATCAGCACCCTCTCAGAAACACAATGCCCAATCAGCACCCTCTCAGAAACACAATCCCTGATCAGCACCCTCTCAGAAACACAATCCCTGATCAGCACCCTCCCAGAAACACAATGCCTGATCAGCACCTTCTCAGAAACACAATGCCCGACCAGCACCCTCTCAGAAACACAATGCCGGATCAGCACTTTCTCAGAAACACAATGCCCGATCAGCACCCTCTCAGAAACACAATGCTCGGTCAGCACTCTCTCAGAAACACAATGACAGATCAGCACAGTAAACACAACACCCGATCAGCACCTTCTCAGAAACACAATGCCCACTCTGCACCGTAAACACAATGCTCGATCAGCACACTCTCAGAAACAGAATGCCCACTCAGCACCCTCTCAGAAACACAAAGCCCACTCAGCCCCCTCTCAGAAGCACAATGCCCAATAAGCACCCTCTCAGAAACACAAAGCCCGCTCAGCCCCCTCTCAGAAACACAATGCCCAATCAGCACCCTCTCAGAAACACAATGCTCGATCAGCACCCTCTCAGAAACACAATGCCCGGTCTGCACTTTAAACACAATGCCCGCTCAACACCCTCTCATAAACTCAATGCCCGCTCAGCATCCTCTCAGAAACACAATGCCCGATCAGCACCCTCTAAGAAACGGAATGCCTGATCAGCACCCTCTCAGAAACACAATGCCTGATCAGCACCTTCACAGAAACACAATTCCCGATCAGCACCCTCTCAGAAACAAAATGCCTGATCATCAACTTCTCAGAAACACAATCCCTGATCAGCACCTTCTCAGAAACACAATCCCTGATCAGCACCCTCCCAGAAACACAATGCCTGATCAGCACCTTCTCAGAAACACAATGCCCGATCAGCACCCTCTCAGAAACACAATGCCTGATCAGCATTTTCTCAGAAACACAATGCCCGTCAGCACCCTCTCAGAAACACCATGCTCGGTCAGCACTCTCTCAGAAACACAATGACTGATCAGCACAGTAAACACAACACCCGATCAGCACCTTCTCAGAAACACAATGCCCACTCTGCACCGTAAACACAATGCTCGATCAGCACACTCTCAGAAACAGAATGCCCACTCAGCACCCTCTCAGAAACACAAAGCCCACTCAGCCCCCTCTCAGAAGCACAATGCCCAATAAGCACCCTCTCAGAAACACAAAGCCCGCTCAGCCCCCTCTCAGAAACACAATGCCCAATCAGCACCCTCTCAGAAACACAATGCTCGATCAGCACCCTCTCAGAAACACAATGCCCGGTCTGCACCCTAAACACAATGCCCGCTCAACACCCTCTCATAAACTCAATGCCCGCTCAGCATCCTCTCAGAAGCACAATGCCCGATCAGCACCCTCTAAGAAACGGAATGCCTGATCAGCACCCTCTCAGAAACACAATGCCTGATCAGCACCTTCACAGAAACACAATTCCCGATCAGCACCCTCTCAGAAACACAATGCCTGATCATCAACTTCTCAGAAACACAATCCCTGATCAGCACCCTCTCAGAAAAACAATCCCTGATCAGCACCCTCCGAGAAACACAATGCCTGATCAGCACCTTCTCAGAAACACAATGCCCGATCAGCACCCTCTCAGAAACACAATGCCTGATCAGCACTTTCTCAGAAACACAATGCCCGATCAGCACCCTCTCAGAAACACAATGCTCGGTCAGCACTCTCTCAGAAACACAATGACAGATCAGCACAGTAAACACAACACCCGATCAGCACCTTCTCAGAAACACAATGCCCACTCTGCACCGTAAACACAATGCTCGATCAGCACCCTGTCAGATACAAAATGCCCACTCAGCACTCTGTCAGAAACACAAAGCCCACTAAGCCCCCTCTCGGAAACACAATGCCCAACAACACCCTCTCAGAATCACAATGCCTGCTGAACACCCTCTGAGAAACAAAATGCCCGATCAGCACCGTTTCAGAAACACAATGTCCGCTCAGCACCCTCTCAGAAACACAATGCCCAATCAGCACCCTCTCAGAAACACAATTCCTACTCAGCTCGGTAAATACAATGCTCGATTAACACCCTCTCAGAAACACAATGCCCGATCAGCAGCCTCTCAGAAAGACAATGCTTTCTCAGCATGGTAAACACAATGCTCGATTAACACCCTCTCAGAAACACAATGCCCACTCTGCAGCATAAACACAATGCACGATCAGCACCCTCTCAGATACACAATGCCCAATCAGTACCCTCTCAGAAACACAATGCCCGATCAGCACCCTCTCAGAAACGGAATGCCTGTTCAGCACCCTCTCAGAAACACAATACCTGATCAGCACCTTCTCAGAAACACAATGCCCGATCAGCACCCTCTCAGAAACACAATGCCCGATCAGCACCCTCTCAGAAACACAATGACAGATCAGCACAGTAAACACAACACCCGATCAGCACCTTCTCAGAAACACAATACCCACTCTGCACCGTAAACACAATGCTCGATCAGCACCCTCTCAGAAACACAATGCCCACTCTGCACCGTAAACTCAATGCTCGATTAACACCCTCTCAGAAACAGAATGCCCCATCAGCACCCTCTCAGAAACACAATGCCCATTCAGCATCCTTTCAGAAAAACAATGCCTGCTGAGCACCCTCTCAGAAACACAATGCCTGATCAGCACCTTCTCTGAAACACAATGCCCTATCAGCACCCTCTCAGAAACACAACGCCCGCTCAGCACCGTAAACACAATGCTCGATCAGCACCTTCTCAGAAACACAATGCCTGCTCAACACCCTCTCAGAAACTCAGTGCCCGATCAGCATACTCTCAGAAACACAAAGCCCGTTCAGCACCCTCTCAGAAACACAATGCCTGCTCAGCACCCTCTCAGAAACACAATGCCTGCTCAACACACTCTCAGAAACACTATGCCGAATCAACAACCTCTCAGAAACACAATGCCTGATCAGCACCTTCTCAGAAACACAATTCCCGATCAGCACCCTCTCAGAAACACAATGCCTGATCAGCACATTCTCAGAAACAAAATGCCCGATCAGCACCCTCTCAGAAACACAATGCCCGGTCAGCACCCTCTCAGAAACACAATGACTGATCAGCACAGTAAACACAACACCCGATCAGCACCTTCTCAGAAACACAATGCCCACTATGCACCATAAACACAATGCTCGATCAGCACCCTCTCGGAAACACAATGCCCACTCTGCACCGTAAACTCAATGCTCGATCAGCACCCTCTCAGAAACAGAATGCCCACTCTGCATCGTAAACACAATGCTCGATCAGCACACTCTCAAAAACACAATGCCCAAACAGTACTCTCTCAGAAACACAATGCCCGCTCAGCATCCTCTCAGAAACACAATGCCCGATCAGCACCCTTTCAGAAGAGGAATGCCTGATCAGCACCCTCTCAGAAACACAATGCCTGATCAGCACCTTCTCAGAAACACAATGCCCGATCAGCACCCTCTCAGAAACACAATGCCCGATCAGCACCCTCTCAAAAGCACAATGACAGATCAGCACAGTAAACACAACACCCGATCAGCACCTTCTCAGAACCACAATGCCGACTCTGCACCGTAAACTCAATGCTCGATCAGCACCCTCTCAGATACAAAATGCCCACTCAGCTCTCTCTCAGAAACACAAAGCCCACTAAGCCCCCTCTCAGAAACACAATGCCCAACAACACCCTTTCAGAATCACAATGCCTGCTGAACACCCTCTGAGAATCAAAATGCCCGATCAGCACCGTTTCAGAAACACAATGTCCGCTCAGCACCCTCTCAGAAACACAATGCCCAATCAGCACCCTCTCAGAAACACAATTCCTACTCAGCTCGGTAAATACAATGCTCGATTAACACCCTCTCAGAAACACAATGCCCGATCAGCACCCTCTCAGAAACACAATGCTTTCTCAGCATGGTAAACACAATGCTCGATTAACACCCTCTCAGAAACACAATGCCCGGTCAGCACCCTAAACACAATGCCCGCTCAACATCCTCTTAGAAACACAATGCCCAATCAGCACCCTCTCAGAAACACAATTCCCGCTCAGCACCCTCTCAGAAACACAATGCCTGGTCAACACCCTCTCAGAAACACAATGCCCAATCAGCACCCTCTCAGACACACAATGCCTGCTCAACACCCTCTCAGAAACACAATTCTCGATCAGCACCCTCTCAGAAACACAATGCGCACTCTGCACCGTAAACACAATGCTCGATCAGCACCCTCTCAGAAGCACAATGCCCAATAAGCATCCTCTCAGAAACACAATGCCCGCTCAGCCCCCTCTCAGAAACACAATGCCTGCTCACCAACGGCTCAGAAACACAATGCCCGATCAGCACCTTCTAGAAACACAATGCCCGATCAGCACCCTCTCAGAAACACAATGCCCGATCAGCACACTCTCAGAAACACAATGACAGATCAGCACAGTAAACACAACACCCGATCAGCACCTCCTCAGAAACACAATGCCCACTCTGCACCGTAAACACAATGCTCGATCAGCACCCTCTCAGAAACACAATGCCCACTCTGCACCGTAAACTCAATGCTCGATCAGCACCCTCTCAGAAACACAATGCCCGATATGCACCCTCTGAGAAATACAATGCCCAATCAGGACGCTCTCAGAAACACCATGACTACTCAGCACCGTAAACACAATACTCGATCAGCACCCTCTCAGAAACACAATGCCTGATCAGCACCCTTCCAGAAACACAATGCCTGATCAGCACCCTCTCAGAAACCTAATGCCCACTCAGCATTCTCTCAGAAACACAATGCCTGATCAGCACCTTCTCAGAAACACAATGCCCAATCAGCCCCCTCTCAGAAACACAATGCCTGCTCAACACCCTCTCAGAAACACAATCCCTGATCAGCACCCTCCCAGAAACACCATGCCTGATCAGCACCTTCTCAGAAACACAATTCCCGATTAGCACCCTCTCAGAAACACAATGCCCGATCAGCACCCTCTCAGAAACAGTATGCCTGATCAGAATCCTCTCGGAAACACCATGCCTGATCAGCACACTCTCAGTAACACAATGACAGATCAGCACAGTAAACACAACACCCGATCAGCACCTTCTCAGAAACACAATGCCCACTCTGCACCGTAAACACAATGCTCGATCAGCACCCTCTCAGAAACACAATGCCCGATCAGCACCCTCTCAGAAACACAATGACAGATCAGCACAGTAAACACAAAACCCGATCTGCACCTTCTCAGAAACACAATGCCCGCTCAGCCCACTCTCAGAAACACAATGCCAGATCAGCACCCTCTCAGAAACGGAATGCCTGATCAGCACCCTGTCAGAAACACAATGCCTGACCAGCACATGCTCAGAAACACAATGACAGATCTGCACAGTAAACACAACACCCGATCGGCACCTTCTCAGAAACACAATGCCCACTCTGCACCGTAAACACAATGCTCGATCAGCACCCTCTCAGAAACAGAATGCCCACTCAGCACGCTCTCAGAAACACAAAGCCCACTCAGCCCCCTCTCAGAAACTCAATGCGCAATCAACCCCCTCTCAGAAACACAATGCCTGCTCACCACCCACTCAGAAACACAATGCCCGACCAGCACCCTCTCAGAAGCACAATGCCCAATAAGCACCCTCTCAGAAACACAAAGCCCGCTCAGCCCCCTCTGAGAAACACAATGCCCAATCAGCACCCTCTCAGAAACACCATGCCTACTCAGCACCGTAAACACAATGCTCGATCAGCACCCTCTCAGAAACACAAAGCCCGCTCAGCCCCCTCTCAGGAACACAAAGCCCGCTCAGCCCCCTCTGAGAAACACAATGCCTACTCAACACCGTAAACACAATGCTCGATCAGCACCCTCTCAGAAACATAATGCCCAATCTGCTCCGTAAACACAATGCTCGATCAGCACCCTCTCAGAAACAGAATGCCCACTCAGCACTCTCTCAGAAACACAAAGCCCACTCAGCCCCCTCTCAGAAACACAATGCCCAATCAGCCCCCTCTCAGAAACACAATGCCAGCTCACCACCCACTCAGAAACACAATGCCCGACCAGCACCCTCTCAGAAACACAATGCCCAATCAGCACCCTCTCAGACACACAATGCCTGCTCAACACCCGCTCAGAAACACAATGCCAAATCAGCAACCTCTCAGAAGTACAATGCCCAATAAGCACCCTCTCAGAAACACAAAGCCCGCTCAGCCCCCTCTGAGAAACACAATGCCCAATCAGCACCTTCTCAGAAACAACATGCCTGCTCAGCACCGGAAACGCAATGTTCGATCAGCAGGCTCTCAGAAACACAATGCCTGGTCTGCACCCTAAACACAATGCCCGCTCAACACCCTCTCATAAACTCAATGCCCGATCAGCACCCTCTCAGAAACACAATGCCCGATCAGCACCCTCTCAGAAACACAATGCCCGATCAGCACCCTCTCAGAAACACAATTCCTACTCAGCTCGGTAAATACAATGCTCGATTAACACCCTCTCAGAAACTCAATGCCCGATCAGCACCCTCTCAGAAACACAATGCCCGATCAGCACCCTCTCAGAAACACAATGCCCGATCAGCACCCTCTCAGAAACACAATTCCTACTCAGCTCGGTAAATACAATGCTCGATTAACACCCTCTCAGAAACACAATGCCCGATCAGCACCCTCTCAGAAACACAATGCTTTCTCAGCATGGTAAACACAATGCTCGATTAACACCCTCTCAGAAACACAATGCCCGCTCAGCATCCTCTCAGAAACACAATGCCCAATCAGCCCCCTCTCAGAAACACAATGCCAGCTCACCACCCACTCAGAAACACAATGCCCGACCAGCACCCTCTCAGAAACTCAATGCGCAATCAACCCCCTCTCAGACACACAATGCCTGCTCAACACCCGCTCAGAAACACAATGCAAAATCAGCAACCTCTCAGAAGTACAATGCCCAATAAGCACCCTCTCAGAAACACAAAGCCCGCTCAGCCCCCTCTGAGAAACACAATGCCCAATCAGCACCTTCTCTGAAACAACATGCCTACTCAGTACGTTAAACGCAATGTTCGATCAGCACGCTCTCAGAAACACAATGCCTGGTCTGCACCCTAAACACAATGCCCGCTCAACACCCTCTCATAAACTCAATGCCCGATCAGCACCCTCTCAGAAACACAATGCCCGATCAGCACCCTCTCAGAAACACAATGCCCGATCAGCACCCTCTCAGAAACACAATTCCTACTCAGCTCGGTAAATACAATGCTCGATTAACACCCTCTCAGAAACTCAATGCCCGATCAGCACCCTCTCAGAAACACAATGCCCGATCAGCACCCTCTCAGAAACACAATGCCCGATCAGCACCCTCTCAGAAACACAATGCCCGATCAGCACCATCTCAGAAACACAATGACAGATCAGCACAGTAAACACAACACCCGATCAGCACCTTCTCAGAAACACAATACCCACTCTGCACCGTAAACACAATGCTCGATCAGCACCCTCTCAGAAACACAATGCCCACTCTGCACCGTAAACTCAATGCTCGATTAACACCCTCTCAGAAACAGAATGCCCCATCAGCACCCTCTCAGAAACACAATGCCCATTCAGCATCCTTTCAGAAAAACAATGCCTGCTGAGCACCCTCTCAGAAACACAATGCCTGATCAGCACCTTCTCTGAAACACAATGCCCTATCAGCACCCTCTCAGAAACACAACGCCCGCTCAGCACGGTAAACACAATGCTCGATCAGCACCTTCTCAGAAACACAATGCCTGCTCAACACCCTCTCAGAAACTCAATGCCCGATCAGCATACTCTCAGAAACACAATGCCCGATCAGCACCCTCTCAGAAACACAATGCTTTCTCAGCATGGTAAACACAATGCTCGATTAACACCCTCTCAGAAACACAATGCCCGCTCAGCATCCTCTCAGAAACACAATGCCCAATCAGCCCCCTCTCAGAAACACAATGCCTGCTGAACACCCGCTCAGAAACACAATGCAAAATCAGCAACCTCTCAGAAGTACAATGCCCAATAAGCACCCTCTCAGAAACACAAAGCCCGCTCAGCCCCCTCTGAGAAACACAATGCCCAATCAGCACCTTCTCTGAAACAACATGCCTACTCAGCACGTTAAACGCAATGTTCGATCAGCACGCTCTCAGAAACACAATGCCTGGTCTGCACCCTAAACACAATGCCCGCTCAACACCCTCTCATAAACTCAATGCCCGATCAGCACCCTCTCAGAAACACAATGCCCGATCAGCACCCTCTCAGAAACACAATGCCCGATCAGCACCCTCTCAGAAACACAATTCCTACTCAGCTCGGTAAATACAATGCTCGATTAACACCCTCTCAGAAACTCAATGCCCGATCAGCACCCTCTCAGAAACACAATGCCCGATCAGCACCCTCTCAGAAACACAATGCCCGATCAGCACCCTCTCAGAAACACAATGCCCGATCAGCACCATCTCAGAAACACAATGACAGATCAGCACAGTAAACACAACACCCGATCAGCACGTTCTCAGAAACACAATACCCACTCTGCACCGTAAACACAATGCTCGATCAGCACCCTCTCAGAAACACAATGCCCACTCTGCACCGTAAACTCAATGCTCGATTAACACCCTCTCAGAAACAGAATGCCCCATCAGCACCCTCTCAGAAACACAATGCCCATTCAGCATCCTTTCAGAAAAACAATGCCTGCTGAGCACCCTCTCAGAAACACAATGCCTGATCAGCACCTTCTCTGAAACACAATGCCCTATCAGCACCCTCTCAGAAACACAACGCCCGCTCAGCACGGTAAACACAATGCTCGATCAGCACCTTCTCAGAAACACAATGCCTGCTCAACACCCTCTCAGAAACTCAATGCCCGATCAGCATACTCTCAGAAACACAAAGCCCGTTCAGCACCCTCTCAGAAACACAATGCCTGCTCAGCACCCTCTCAGAAACACAATGCCTGCTCAACACACTCTCAGAAACACTATGCCGAATCAACAACCTCTCAGAAACACAATGCCTGATCAGCACCTTCTCAGAAACACAATTCCCGATCAGCACCCTCTCAGAAACACAATGCCTGATCAGCACATTCTCAGAAACAAAATGCCCGATCAGCACCCTCTCAGAAACACAATGCCCGATCAGCACACTCTCAGAAACACAATGCCCGGTCAGCACCCTCTCAGAAACACAATGACTGATCAGCACAGTAAACACAACACCCGATCAGCACCTTCTCAGAAACACAATGCCCACTATGCACCATAAACACAATGCTCGATCAGCACCCTCTCGGAAACACAATGCCCACTCTGCACCGTAAACTCAATGCTCGATCAGCACCCTCTCAGAAACAGAATGCCCACTCTGCATCATAAACACAATGCTCGATCAGCACACTCTCAAAAACACAATGCCCAAACAGTACTCTCTCAGAAACACAATGCCCGCTCAGCATCCTCTCAGAAACACAATGCCCGATCAGCACCCTTTCAGAAGAGGAATGCCTGATCAGCACCCTCTCAGAAACACAATGCCTGATCAGCACCTTCTCAGAAACACAATGCCCGATCAGCACCCTCTCAGAAACACAATGCCCGATCAGCACCCTCTCAAAAGCACAATGACAGATCAGCACAGTAAACACAACACCCGATCAGCACCTTCTCAGAACCACAATGCCGACTCTGCACCGTAAACTCAATGCTCGATCAGCACCCTCTCAGATACAAAATGCCCACTCAGCTCTCTCTCAGAAACACAAAGCCCACTAAGCCCCCTCTCAGAAACACAATGCCCAACAACACCCTCTCAGAATCACAATGCCTGCTGAACACCCTCTGAGAAACAAAATGCCCGATCAGCACCGTTTCAGAAACACAATGTCCGCTCAGCACCCTCTCAGAAACACAATGCCCAATCAGCACCCTCTCAGAAACACAATTCCTACTCAGCTCGGTAAATACAATGCTCGATTAACACCCTCTCAGAAACACAATGCCCGATCAGCACCCTCTCAGAAACACAATGCTTTCTCAGCATGGTAAACACAATGCTCGATTAACACCCTCTCAGAAACACAATGCCCGGTCAGCACCCTAAACACAATGCCCGCTCAACATCCTCTTAGAAACACAATGCCCAATCAGCACCCTCTCAGAAACACAATTCCCGCTCAGCACCCTCTCAGAAACACAATACCTGGTCAACACCCTCTCAGAAACACAATGCCCAATCAGCACCCTCTCAGACACACAATGCCTGCTCAACACCCTCTCAGAAACACAATTCCCGATCAGCACCCTCTCAGAAACACAATGCGCACTCTGCACCGTAAACACAATGCTCGATCAGCACCCTCTCAGAAGCACAATGCCCAATAAGCATCCTCTCAGAAACACAATGCCCGCTCAGCCCCCTCTCAGAAACACAATGCCTGCTCACCAACGGCTCAGAAACACAATGCCCGATCAGCACCCTCTCAGAAACACAATGACAGATCAGCACAGTAAACACAAAACCCGATCAGCACCTTCTCAGAAACACAATGCCCACTCTGCATCGTAAACACAATGCTAGATCAGCACACTCTCAGAAACACAATGACCAATCAGTACTCTCTCAGAAACACAATGCCCGCTCAGCATCCTCTCAGAAACACAATGCCCGATCAGCACCCTCTCAGAAACACAATGCCTGACCAGCACCTTCTAGAAACACAATGCCCGATCAGCACCCTCTCAGAAACACAATGCCCGATCAGCACACTCTCAGAAACACAATGACAGATCAGCACAGTAAACACAACACCCGATCAGCACCTCCTCAGAAACACAATGCCCACTCTGCACCGTAAACACAATGCTCGATCAGCACCCTCTCAGAAACACAATGCCCACTCTGCACCGTAAACTCAATGCTCGATCAGCACCCTCTCAGAAACACAATGCCCGATATGCACCCTCTGAGAAATACAATGCCCAATCAGGACGCTCTCAGAAACACCATGACTACTCAGCACCGTAAACACAATACTCGATCAGCACCCTCTCAGAAACACAATGCCTGATCAGCACCCTTCCAGAAACACAATGCCTGATCAGCACCCTCTCAGAAACCTAATGCCCACTCAGCATTCTCTCAGAAACACAATGCCTGATCAGCACCTTCTCAGAAACACAATGCCCAATCAGCCCCCTCTCAGAAACACAATGCCTGCTCAACACCCTCTCAGAAACACAATCCCTGATCAGCACCCTCCCAGAAACACCATGCCTGATCAGCACCTTCTCAGAAACACAATTCCCGATTAGCACCCTCTCAGAAACACAATGCCCGATCAGCACCCTCTCAGAAACAGTATGCCTGATCAGAATCCTCTCGGAAACACCATGCCTGATCAGCACACTCTCAGTAACACAATGACAGATCAGCACAGTAAACACAACACCCGATCAGCACCTTCTCAGAAACACAATGCCCACTCTGCACCGTAAACACAATGCTCGATCAGCACCCTCTCAGAAACACAATGCCCGATCAGCACCCTCTCAGAAACACAATGACAGATCAGCACAGTAAACACAAAACCCGATCTGCACCTTCTCAGAAACACAATGCCCGCTCAGCCCACTCTCAGAAACACAATGCCAGATCAGCACCCTCTCAGAAACGGAATGCCTGATCAGCACCCTGTCAGAAACACAATGCCTGACCAGCACATGCTCAGAAACACAATGACAGATCAGCACAGTAAACACAACACCCGATCAGCACCTTCTCAGAAACACAATGCCCACTCTGCACCGTAAACACAATGCTCGATCAGCACCCTCTCAGAAACACAATGCCCACTCTGCACCGTAAACTCAATGCTCGATCAGCACCCTCTCAGAAACAGAATGCCCAATCAGTACTCTCTCAGAAACACAATGCCCGCTCAGCATCCTCTCAGGAACACAATGCCTGATCAGCAACCTCTGAGAAACACAATGCCCAATCAGCACCCTCTCAGAAACACAATGCCCAATCAGCCCCCTCTCAGAAACACAATGCCAGCTCACCACCCACTCAGAAACAGAATGCCCGACCAGCACCCTCTCAGATACACAATGCCTGCTCAACACCCGCTCAGAAACACAATGCTCGATCAGCACCCTCTCAGAAACAGAATGCCCACTCAGCACTCTCTCAGAAACACAAAGCCCACTCAGCCCCCTCTCAGAAACACAATGCCCAATCAGCCCCCTCTCAGAAACACAATGCCAGCTCACCACCCACTCAGAAACACAATGCCCGACCAGCACCCTCTCAGAAACTCAATGCGCAATCAACCCCCTCTCAGACACACAATGCCTGCTCAACACCCGCTCAGAAACACAATGCAAAATCAGCAACCTCTCAGAAGTACAATGCCCAATAAGCACCCTCTCAGAAACACAAAGCCCGCTCAGCCCCCTCTGAGAAACACAATGCCCAATCAGCACCTTCTCTGAAACAACATGCCTACTCAGCACCGTAAACGCAATGTTCGATCAGCACGCTCTCAGAAACACAATGCCTGGTCTGCACCCTAAACACAATGCCCGCTCAACACCCTCTCATAAACTCAATGCCCGATCAGCACCCTCTCAGAAACACAATGCCCGATCAGCACCCTCTCAGAAACACAATGCCCGATCAGCACCCTCTCAGAAACACAATGCCCGATCAGCACCCTCTCAGAAACACAGTTCCTACTCAGCTCGGTAAATACAATGCTCGATTAACACCCTCTCAGAAACACAATGCCCGATCAGCACCCTCTCAGAAACACAATGCTTTCTCAGCATGGTAAACACAATGCTCGATTAACACCCTCTCAGAAACACAATGCCCGCTCAGCATCCTCTCAGAAACACAATGCCCGATCAGCACCCTCTCAGAAACGGAATGCCTGATCAGCACCCTCTCAGAAACACAATACCTGATCAGCACCTTCTCAGAAACACAATGCCCGATCAGCACCCTCTCAGAAACACAATGCCCGATCAGCACCATCTCAGAAACACAATGACAGATCAGCACAGTAAACACAACACCCGATCAGCACCTTCTCAGAAACACAATACCCACTCTGCACCGTAAACACAATGCTCGATCAGCACCCTCTCAGAAACACAATGCCCACTCTGCACCGTAAACTCAATGCTCGATTAACACCCTCTCAGAAACAGAATGCCCCATCAGCACCCTCTCAGAAACACAATGCCCATTCAGCATCCTTTCAGAAAAACAATGCCTGCTGAGCACCCTCTCAGAAACACAATGCCTGATCAGCACCTTCTCTAAAACACAAAGCCCTATCAGCACCCTCTCAGAAACACAACGCCCGCTCAGCACGGTAAACACAATGCTCGATCAGCACCTTCTCAGAAACACAATGCCTGCTCAACACCCTCTCAGAAACTCAATGCCCGATCAGCATACTCTCAGAAACACAAAGCCCGTTCAGCACCCTCTCAGAAACACAATGCCTGCTCAGCACCCTCTCAGAAACACAATGCCTGCTCAACACACTCTCAGAAACACTATGCCGAATCAACAACCTCTCAGAAACACAATGCCTGATCAGCACCTTCTCAGAAACACAATTCCCGATCAGCACCCTCTCAGAAACACAATGCCTGATCAGCACATTCTCAGAAACAAAATGCCCGATCAGCACCCTCTCAGAAACACAATGCCCGATCAGCACACTCTCAGAAACACAATGCCCGGTCAGCACCCTCTCAGAAACACAATGACTGATCAGCACAGTAAACACAACACCCGATCAGCACCTTCTCAGAAACACAATACCCACTCTGCACCGTAAACACAATGCTCGATCAGCACCCTCTCAGAAACACAATGCCCACTCTGCACCGTAAACTCAATGCTCGATTAACACCCTCTCAGAAACAGAATGCCCCATCAGCACCCTCTCAGAAACACAATGCCCATTCAGCATCCTTTCAGAAAAACAATGCCTGCTGAGCACCCTCTCAGAAACACAATGCCTGATCAGCACCTTCTCTGAAACACAATGCCCTATCAGCACCCTCTCAGAAACACAACGCCCGCTCAGCACGGTAAACACAATGCTCGATCAGCACCTTCTCAGAAACACAATGCCTGCTCAACACCCTCTCAGAAACTCAATGCCCGATCAGCATACTCTCAGAAACACAAAGCCCGTTCAGCACCCTCTCAGAAACACAATGCCTGCTCAGCACCCTCTCAGAAACACAATGCCTGCTCAACACACTCTCAGAAACACTATGCCGAATCAACAACCTCTCAGAAACACAATGCCTGATCAGCACCTTCTCAGAAACACAATTCCCGATCAGCACCCTCTCAGAAACACAATGCCTGATCAGCACATTCTCAGAAACAAAATGCCCGATCAGCACCCTCTCAGAAACACAATGCCCGATCAGCACACTCTCAGAAACACAATGCCCGGTCAGCACCCTCTCAGAAACACAATGACTGATCAGCACAGTAAACACAACACCCGATCAGCACCTTCTCAGAAACACAATGCCCACTATGCACCATAAACACAATGCTCGATCAGCACCCTCTCGGAAACACAATGCCCACTCTGCACCGTAAACTCAATGCTCGATTAGCACCCTCTCAGAAACAGAATGCCCACTCTACATCGTAAACACAATGCTCGATCAGCACACTCTCAAAAACACAATGCCCAAACAGTACTCTCTCAGAAACACAATGCCCGCTCAGCATCCTCTCAGAAACACAATGCCCGATCAGCACCCTTTCAGAAGAGGAATGCCTGATCAGCACCCTCTCAGAAACACAATGCCTGATCAGCACCTTCTCAGAAACACAATGCCCGATCAGCACCCTCTCAGAAACACAATGCCCGATCAGCACCCTTTCAGAAGAGGAATGCCTGATCAGCACCCTCTCAGAAACACAATGCCTGATCAGCACCTTCTCAGAAACACAACACCCGATCAGCACCTTCTCAGAACCACAATGCCGACTCTGCACCGTAAACTCAATGCTCGATCAGCACCCTCTCAGATACAAAATGCCCACTCAGCTCTCTCTCAGAAACACAAAGCCCACTAAGCCCCCTCTCAGAAACACAATGCCCAACAACACCCTCTCAGAATCACAATGCCTGCTGAACACCCTCTGAGAAACAAAATGCCCGATCAGCACCGTTTCAGAAACACAATGTCCGCTCAGCACCCTCTCAGAAACACAATGTCCAATCAGCACCCTCTCAGAAACACAATTCCTACTCAGCTCGGTAAATACAATGCTCGATTAACACCCTCTCAGAAACACAATGCCCGATCAGCACCCTCTCAGAAACACAATGCTTTCTCAGCATGGTAAACACAATGCTCGATTAACACCCTCTCAGAAACACAATGCCCGGTCAGCACCCTAAACACAATGCCCGCTCAACATCCTCTGAGAAACACAATGCCCAATCAGCACCCTCTCAGAAACACAATTCCCGCTCAGCACCCTCTCAGAAACACAATGCCTGGTCAACACCCTCTCAGAAACACAATACCCAATCAGCACCCTCTCAGACACACAATGCCTGATCAGCCCCCTCTCAGAAACACAATGCCTGCTCACCAACGGCTCAGAAACACAATGCCCGATCAGCACCCTCTCAGAAACACAATGACAGATCAGCACAGTAAACACAAAACCCGATCAGCACCTTCTCAGAAACACAATGCCCACTCAGCATCGTAAACACAATGCTAGATCAGCACACTCTCAGAAACACAATGACCAATCAGTACTCTCTCAGAAACACAATGCCCGCTCAACATCCTCTTAGAAACACAATGCCCAATCAGCACCCTCTCAGAAACACAATTCCCGCTCAGCACCCTCTCAGAAACACAATGCCTGGTCAACACCCTCTCAGAAACACAATGCCCAATCAGCACCCTCTCAGACACACAATGCCTGCTCAACACCCTCTCAGAAACACAATTCCCGATCAGCACCCTCTCAGAAACACAATGCGCACTCTGCACCGTAAACACAATGCTCGATCAGCACCCTCTCAGAAGCACAATGCCCAATAAGCATCCTCTCAGAAACACAATGCCCGCTCAGCCCCCTCTCAGAAACACAATGCCTGCTCACCAACGGCTCAGAAACACAATGCCCGATCAGCACCCTCTCAGAAACACAATGACAGATCAGCACAGTAAACACAAAACCCGATCAGCACCTTCTCAGAAACACAATGCCCACTCTGCATCGTAAACACAATGCTAGATCAGCACACTCTCAGAAACACAATGACCAATCAGTACTCTCTCAGAAACACAATGCCCGCTCAGCATCCTCTCAGAAACACAATGCCCGATCAGCACCCTCTCAGAAACACAATGCCTGACCAGCACCTTCTAGAAACACAATGCCCGATCAGCACCCTCTCAGAAACACAATGCCCGATCAGCACACTCTCAGAAACACAATGACAGATCAGCACAGTAAACACAACACCCGATCAGCACCTCCTCAGAAACACAATGCCCACTCTGCACCGTAAACACAATGCTCGATCAGCACCCTCTCAGAAACACAATGCCCACTCTGCACCGTAAACTCAATGCTCGATCAGCACCCTCTCAGAAACACAATGCCCGATATGCACCCTCTGAGAAATACAATGCCCAATCAGGACGCTCTCAGAAACACCATGACTACTCAGCACCGTAAACACAATACTCGATCAGCACCCTCTCAGAAACACAATGCCTGATCAGCACCCTTCCAGAAACACAATGCCTGATCAGCACCCTCTCAGAAACCTAATGCCCACTCAGCATTCTCTCAGAAACACAATGCCTGATCAGCACCTTCTCAGAAACACAATGCCCAATCAGCCCCCTCTCAGAAACACAATGCCTGCTCAACACCCTCTCAGAAACACAATCCCTGATCAGCACCCTCCCAGAAACACCATGCCTGATCAGCACCTTCTCAGAAACACAATTCCCGATTAGCACCCTCTCAGAAACACAATGCCCGATCAGCACCCTCTCAGAAACAGTATGCCTGATCAGAATCCTCTCGGAAACACCATGCCTGATCAGCACACTCTCAGTAACACAATGACAGATCAGCACAGTAAACACAACACCCGATCAGCACCTTCTCAGAAACACAATGCCCACTCTGCACCGTAAAAACAATGCTCGATCAGCACCCTCTCAGAAACACAATGCCCGATCAGCACCCTCTCAGAAACACAATGACAGATCAGCACAGTAAACACAAAACCCGATCTGCACCTTCTCAGAAACACAATGCCCGCTCAGCCCACTCTCAGAAACACAATGCCAGATCAGCACCCTCTCAGAAACGGAATGCCTGATCAGCACCCTGTCAGAAACACAATGCCTGACCAGCACATGCTCAGAAACACAATGACAGATCAGCACAGTAAACACAACACCCGATCAGCACCTTCTCAGAAACACAATGCCCACTCTGCACCGTAAACACAATGCTCGATCAGCACCCTCTCAGAAACACAATGCCCACTCTGCACCGTAAACTCAATGCTCGATCAGCACCCTCTCAGAAACAGAATGCCCAATCAGTACTCTCTCAGAAACACAATGCCCGCTCAGCATCCTCTCAGGAACACAATGCCTGATCAGCAACCTCTGAGAAACACAATGCCCAATCAGCACCCTCTCAGAAACACAATGCCCAATCAGCCCCTCTCAGAAACACAATGCCAGCTCACCACCCACTCAGAAACAGAATGCCCGACCAGCACCCTCTCAGATACACAATGCCTGCTCAACACCCGCTCAGAAACACAATGCTCGATCAGCACCCTCTCAGAAACACAATTCCTACTCAGCTCGGTAAATACAATGCTCGATTAACACCCTCTCAGAAACTCAATGCCCGATCAGCACCCTCTCAGAAACACAATGCCCGATCAGCACCCTCTCAGAAACACAATGCCCGATCAGCACCCTCTCAGAAACACAATGCCCGATCAGCACCATCTCAGAAACACAATGACAGATCAGCACAGTAAACACAACACCCGATCAGCACCTTCTCAGAAACACAATACCCACTCTGCACCGTAAACACAATGCTCGATCAGCACCCTCTCAGAAACACAATGCCCACTCTGCACCGTAAACTCAATGCTCGATTAACACCCTCTCAGAAACAGAATGCCCCATCAGCACCCTCTCAGAAACACAATGCCCATTCAGCATCCTTTCAGAAAAACAATGCCTGCTGAGCACCCTCTCAGAAACACAATGCCTGATCAGCACCTTCTCTGAAACACAATGCCCTATCAGCACCCTCTCAGAAACACAACGCCCGCTCAGCACGGTAAACACAATGCTCGATCAGCACCTTCTCAGAAACACAATGCCTGCTCAACACCCTCTCAGAAACTCAATGCCCGATCAGCATACTCTCAGAAACACAATGCCCGATCAGCACCCTCTCAGAAACACAATGCTTTCTCAGCATGGTAAACACAATGCTCGATTAACACCCTCTCAGAAACACAATGCCCGCTCAGCATCCTCTCAGAAACACAATGCCCAATCAGCCCCCTCTCAGAAACACAATGCCTGCTGAACACCCGCTCAGAAACACAATGCAAAATCAGCAACCTCTCAGAAGTACAATGCCCAATAAGCACCCTCTCAGAAACACAAAGCCCGCTCAGCCCCCTCTGAGAAACACAATGCCCAATCAGCACCTTCTCTGAAACAACATGCCTACTCAGCACGTTAAACGCAATGTTCGATCAGCACGCTCTCAGAAACACAATGCCTGGTCTGCACCCTAAACACAATGCCCGCTCAACACCCTCTCATAAACTCAATGCCCGATCAGCACCCTCTCAGAAACACAATGCCCGATCAGCACCCTCTCAGAAACACAATGCCCGATCAGCACCCTCTCAGAAACACAATTCCTACTCAGCTCGGTAAATACAATGCTCGATTAACACCCTCTCAGAAACTCAATGCCCGATCAGCACCCTCTCAGAAACACAATGCCCGATCAGCACCCTCTCAGAAACACAATGCCCGATCAGCACCCTCTCAGAAACACAATGCCCGATCAGCACCATCTCAGAAACACAATGACAGATCAGCACAGTAAACACAACACCCGATCAGCACGTTCTCAGAAACACAATACCCACTCTGCACCGTAAACACAATGCTCGATCAGCACCCTCTCAGAAACACAATGCCCACTCTGCACCGTAAACTCAATGCTCGATTAACACCCTCTCAGAAACAGAATGCCCCATCAGCACCCTCTCAGAAACACAATGCCCATTCAGCATCCTTTCAGAAAAACAATGCCTGCTGAGCACCCTCTCAGAAACACAATGCCTGATCAGCACCTTCTCTGAAACACAATGCCCTATCAGCACCCTCTCAGAAACACAACGCCCGCTCAGCACGGTAAACACAATGCTCGATCAGCACCTTCTCAGAAACACAATGCCTGCTCAACACCCTCTCAGAAACTCAATGCCCGATCAGCATACTCTCAGAAACACAAAGCCCGTTCAGCACCCTCTCAGAAACACAATGCCTGCTCAGCACCCTCTCAGAAACACAATGCCTGCTCAACACACTCTCAGAAACACTATGCCGAATCAACAACCTCTCAGAAACACAATGCCTGATCAGCACCTTCTCAGAAACACAATTCCCGATCAGCACCCTCTCAGAAACACAATGCCTGATCAGCACATTCTCAGAAACAAAATGCCCCGATCAGCACCCTCTCAGAAACACAATGCCCGATCAGCACACTCTCAGAAACACAATGCCCGGTCAGCACCCTCTCAGAAACACAATGACTGATCAGCACAGTAAACACAACACCCGATCAGCACCTTCTCAGAAACACAATGCCCACTATGCACCATAAACACAATGCTCGATCAGCACCCTCTCGGAAACACAATGCCCACTCTGCACCGTAAACTCAATGCTCGATCAGCACCCTCTCAGAAACAGAATGCCCACTCTGCATCATAAACACAATGCTCGATCAGCACACTCTCAAAAACACAATGCCCAAACAGTACTCTCTCAGAAACACAATGCCCGCTCAGCATCCTCTCAGAAACACAATGCCCGATCAGCACCCTTTCAGAAGAGGAATGCCTGATCAGCACCCTCTCAGAAACACAATGCCTGATCAGCACCTTCTCAGAAACACAATGCCCGATCAGCACCCTCTCAGAAACACAATGCCCGATCAGCACCCTCTCAAAAGCACAATGACAGATCAGCACAGTAAACACAACACCCGATCAGCACCTTCTCAGAACCACAATGCCGACTCTGCACCGTAAACTCAATGCTCGATCAGCACCCTCTCAGATACAAAATGCCCACTCAGCTCTCTCTCAGAAACACAAAGCCCACTAAGCCCCCTCTCAGAAACACAATGCCCAACAACACCCTCTCAGAATCACAATGCCTGCTGAACACCCTCTGAGAAACAAAATGCCCGATCAGCACCGTTTCAGAAACACAATGTCCGCTCAGCACCCTCTCAGAAACACAATGCCCAATCAGCACCCTCTCAGAAACACAATTCCTACTCAGCTCGGTAAATACAATGCTCGATTAACACCCTCTCAGAAACACAATGCCCGATCAGCACCCTCTCAGAAACACAATGCTTTCTCAGCATGGTAAACACAATGCTCGATTAACACCCTCTCAGAAACACAATGCCCGGTCAGCACCCTAAACACAATGCCCGCTCAACATCCTCTTAGAAACACAATGCCCAATCAGCACCCTCTCAGAAACACAATTCCCGCTCAGCACCCTCTCAGAAACACAATACCTGGTCAACACCCTCTCAGAAACACAATGCCCAATCAGCACCCTCTCAGACACACAATGCCTGCTCAACACCCTCTCAGAAACACAATTCCCGATCAGCACCCTCTCAGAAACACAATGCGCACTCTGCACCGTAAACACAATGCTCGATCAGCACCCTCTCAGAAGCACAATGCCCAATAAGCATCCTCTCAGAAACACAATGCCCGCTCAGCCCCCTCTCAGAAACACAATGCCTGCTCACCAACGGCTCAGAAACACAATGCCCGATCAGCACCCTCTCAGAAACACAATGACAGATCAGCACAGTAAACACAAAACCCGATCAGCACCTTCTCAGAAACACAATGCCCACTCTGCATCGTAAACACAATGCTAGATCAGCACACTCTCAGAAACACAATGACCAATCAGTACTCTCTCAGAAACACAATGCCCGCTCAGCATCCTCTCAGAAACACAATGCCCGATCAGCACCCTCTCAGAAACACAATGCCTGACCAGCACCTTCTAGAAACACAATGCCCGATCAGCACCCTCTCAGAAACACAATGCCCGATCAGCACACTCTCAGAAACACAATGACAGATCAGCACAGTAAACACAACACCCGATCAGCACCTCCTCAGAAACACAATGCCCACTCTGCACCGTAAACACAATGCTCGATCAGCACCCTCTCAGAAACACAATGCCCACTCTGCACCGTAAACTCAATGCTCGATCAGCACCCTCTCAGAAACACAATGCCCGATATGCACCCTCTGAGAAATACAATGCCCAATCAGGACGCTCTCAGAAACACCATGACTACTCAGCACCGTAAACACAATACTCGATCAGCACCCTCTCAGAAACACAATGCCTGATCAGCACCCTTCCAGAAACACAATGCCTGATCAGCACCCTCTCAGAAACCTAATGCCCACTCAGCATTCTCTCAGAAACACAATGCCTGATCAGCACCTTCTCAGAAACACAATGCCCAATCAGCCCCCTCTCAGAAACACAATGCCTGCTCAACACCCTCTCAGAAACACAATCCCTGATCAGCACCCTCCCAGAAACACCATGCCTGATCAGCACCTTCTCAGAAACACAATTCCCGATTAGCACCCTCTCAGAAACACAATGCCCGATCAGCACCCTCTCAGAAACAGTATGCCTGATCAGAATCCTCTCGGAAACACCATGCCTGATCAGCACACTCTCAGTAACACAATGACAGATCAGCACAGTAAACACAACACCCGATCAGCACCTTCTCAGAAACACAATGCCCACTCTGCACCGTAAACACAATGCTCGATCAGCACCCTCTCAGAAACACAATGCCCGATCAGCACCCTCTCAGAAACACAATGACAGATCAGCACAGTAAACACAAAACCCGATCTGCACCTTCTCAGAAACACAATGCCCGCTCAGCCCACTCTCAGAAACACAATGCCAGATCAGCACCCTCTCAGAAACGGAATGCCTGATCAGCACCCTGTCAGAAACACAATGCCTGACCAGCACATGCTCAGAAACACAATGACAGATCAGCACAGTAAACACAACACCCGATCAGCACCTTCTCAGAAACACAATGCCCACTCTGCACCGTAAACACAATGCTCGATCAGCACCCTCTCAGAAACACAATGCCCACTCTGCACCGTAAACTCAATGCTCGATCAGCACCCTCTCAGAAACAGAATGCCCAATCAGTACTCTCTCAGAAACACAATGCCCGCTCAGCATCCTCTCAGGAACACAATGCCTGATCAGCAACCTCTGAGAAACACAATGCCCAATCAGCACCCTCTCAGAAACACAATGCCCAATCAGCCCCCTCTCAGAAACACAATGCCAGCTCACCACCCACTCAGAAACAGAATGCCCGACCAGCACCCTCTCAGATACACAATGCCTGCTCAACACCCGCTCAGAAACACAATGCTCGATCAGCACCCTCTCAGAAACAGAATGCCCACTCAGCACTCTCTCAGAAACACAAAGCCCACTCAGCCCCCTCTCAGAAACACAATGCCCAATCAGCCCCCTCTCAGAAACACAATGCCAGCTCACCACCCACTCAGAAACACAATGCCCGACCAGCACCCTCTCAGAAACTCAATGCGCAATCAACCCCCTCTCAGACACACAATGCCTGCTCAACACCCGCTCAGAAACACAATGCAAAATCAGCAACCTCTCAGAAGTACAATGCCCAATAAGCACCCTCTCAGAAACACAAAGCCCGCTCAGCCCCCTCTGAGAAACACAATGCCCGATCAGCACCCTCTCAGAAACACAATGCCCGATCAGCACCCTCTCAGAAACACAATGCCCGATCAGCACCCTCTCAGAAACACAGTTCCTACTCAGCTCGGTAAATACAATGCTCGATTAACACCCTCTCAGAAACACAATGCCCGATCAGCACCCTCTCAGAAACACAATGCTTTCTCAGCATGGTAAACACAATGCTCGATTAACACCCTCTCAGAAACACAATGCCCGCTCAGCATCCTCTCAGAAACACAATGCCCGATCAGCACCCTCTCAGAAACGGAATGCCTGATCAGCACCCTCTCAGAAACACAATACCTGATCAGCACCTTCTCAGAAACACAATGCCCGATCAGCACCCTCTCAGAAACACAATGCCCGATCAGCACCATCTCAGAAACACAATGACAGATCAGCACAGTAAACACAACACCCGATCAGCACCTTCTCAGAAACACAATACCCACTCTGCACCGTAAACACAATGCTCGATCAGCACCCTCTCAGAAACACAATGCCCACTCTGCACCGTAAACTCAATGCTCGATTAACACCCTCTCAGAAACAGAATGCCCCATCAGCACCCTCTCAGAAACACAATGCCCATTCAGCATCCTTTCAGAAAAACAATGCCTGCTGAGCACCCTCTCAGAAACACAATGCCTGATCAGCACCTTCTCTAAAACACAAAGCCCTATCAGCACCCTCTCAGAAACACAACGCCCGCTCAGCACGGTAAACACAATGCTCGATCAGCACCTTCTCAGAAACACAATGCCTGCTCAACACCCTCTCAGAAACTCAATGCCCGATCAGCATACTCTCAGAAACACAAAGCCCGTTCAGCACCCTCTCAGAAACACAATGCCTGCTCAGCACCCTCTCAGAAACACAATGCCTGCTCAACACACTCTCAGAAACACTATGCCGAATCAACAACCTCTCAGAAACACAATGCCTGATCAGCACCTTCTCAGAAACACAATTCCCGATCAGCACCCTCTCAGAAACACAATGCCTGATCAGCACATTCTCAGAAACAAAATGCCCGATCAGCACCCTCTCAGAAACACAATGCCCGATCAGCACACTCTCAGAAACACAATGCCCGGTCAGCACCCTCTCAGAAACACAATGACTGATCAGCACAGTAAACACAACACCCGATCAGCACCTTCTCAGAAACACAATACCCACTCTGCACCGTAAACACAATGCTCGATCAGCACCCTCTCAGAAACACAATGCCCACTCTGCACCGTAAACTCAATGCTCGATTAACACCCTCTCAGAAACAGAATGCCCCATCAGCACCCTCTCAGAAACACAATGCCCATTCAGCATCCTTTCAGAAAAACAATGCCTGCTGAGCACCCTCTCAGAAACACAATGCCTGATCAGCACCTTCTCTGAAACACAATGCCCTATCAGCACCCTCTCAGAAACACAACGCCCGCTCAGCACGGTAAACACAATGCTCGATCAGCACCTTCTCAGAAACACAATGCCTGCTCAACACCCTCTCAGAAACTCAATGCCCGATCAGCATACTCTCAGAAACACAAAGCCCGTTCAGCACCCTCTCAGAAACACAATGCCTGCTCAGCACCCTCTCAGAAACACAATGCCTGCTCAACACACTCTCAGAAACACTATGCCGAATCAACAACCTCTCAGAAACACAATGCCTGATCAGCACCTTCTCAGAAACACAATTCCCGATCAGCACCCTCTCAGAAACACAATGCCTGATCAGCACATTCTCAGAAACAAAATGCCCGATCAGCACCCTCTCAGAAACACAATGCCCGATCAGCACACTCTCAGAAACACAATGCCCGGTCAGCACCCTCTCAGAAACACAATGACTGATCAGCACAGTAAACACAACACCCGATCAGCACCTTCTCAGAAACACAATGCCCACTATGCACCATAAACACAATGCTCGATCAGCACCCTCTCGGAAACACAATGCCCACTCTGCACCGTAAACTCAATGCTCGATTAGCACCCTCTCAGAAACAGAATGCCCACTCTACATCGTAAACACAATGCTCGATCAGCACACTCTCAAAAACACAATGCCCAAACAGTACTCTCTCAGAAACACAATGCCCGCTCAGCATCCTCTCAGAAACACAATGCCCGATCAGCACCCTTTCAGAAGAGGAATGCCTGATCAGCACCCTCTCAGAAACACAATGCCTGATCAGCACCTTCTCAGAAACACAATGCCCGATCAGCACCCTCTCAGAAACACAATGCCCGATCAGCACCCTTTCAGAAGAGGAATGCCTGATCAGCACCCTCTCAGAAACACAATGCCTGATCAGCACCTTCTCAGAAACACAACACCCGATCAGCACCTTCTCAGAACCACAATGCCGACTCTGCACCGTAAACTCAATGCTCGATCAGCACCCTCTCAGATACAAAATGCCCACTCAGCTCTCTCTCAGAAACACAAAGCCCACTAAGCCCCCTCTCAGAAACACAATGCCCAACAACACCCTCTCAGAATCACAATGCCTGCTGAACACCCTCTGAGAAACAAAATGCCCGATCAGCACCGTTTCAGAAACACAATGTCCGCTCAGCACCCTCTCAGAAACACAATGTCCAATCAGCACCCTCTCAGAAACACAATTCCTACTCAGCTCGGTAAATACAATGCTCGATTAACACCCTCTCAGAAACACAATGCCCGATCAGCACCCTCTCAGAAACACAATGCTTTCTCAGCATGGTAAACACAATGCTCGATTAACACCCTCTCAGAAACACAATGCCCGGTCAGCACCCTAAACACAATGCCCGCTCAACATCCTCTGAGAAACACAATGCCCAATCAGCACCCTCTCAGAAACACAATTCCCGCTCAGCACCCTCTCAGAAACACAATGCCTGGTCAACACCCTCTCAGAAACACAATACCCAATCAGCACCCTCTCAGACACACAATGCCTGATCAGCCCCCTCTCAGAAACACAATGCCTGCTCACCAACGGCTCAGAAACACAATGCCCGATCAGCACCCTCTCAGAAACACAATGACAGATCAGCACAGTAAACACAAAACCCGATCAGCACCTTCTCAGAAACACAATGCCCACTCTGCATCGTAAACACAATGCTAGATCAGCACACTCTCAGAAACACAATGACCAATCAGTACTCTCTCAGAAACACAATGCCCGCTCAACATCCTCTTAGAAACACAATGCCCAATCAGCACCCTCTCAGAAACACAATTCCCGCTCAGCACCCTCTCAGAAACACAATGCCTGGTCAACACCCTCTCAGAAACACAATGCCCAATCAGCACCCTCTCAGACACACAATGCCTGCTCAACACCCTCTCAGAAACACAATTCCCGATCAGCACCCTCTCAGAAACACAATGCGCACTCTGCACCGTAAACACAATGCTCGATCAGCACCCTCTCAGAAGCACAATGCCCAATAAGCATCCTCTCAGAAACACAATGCCCGCTCAGCCCCCTCTCAGAAACACAATGCCTGCTCACCAACGGCTCAGAAACACAATGCCCGATCAGCACCCTCTCAGAAACACAATGACAGATCAGCACAGTAAACACAAAACCCGATCAGCACCTTCTCAGAAACACAATGCCCACTCTGCATCGTAAACACAATGCTAGATCAGCACACTCTCAGAAACACAATGACCAATCAGTACTCTCTCAGAAACACAATGCCCGCTCAGCATCCTCTCAGAAACACAATGCCCGATCAGCACCCTCTCAGAAACACAATGCCTGACCAGCACCTTCTAGAAACACAATGCCCGATCAGCACCCTCTCAGAAACACAATGCCCGATCAGCACACTCTCAGAAACACAATGACAGATCAGCACAGTAAACACAACACCCGATCAGCACCTCCTCAGAAACACAATGCCCACTCTGCACCGTAAACACAATGCTCGATCAGCACCCTCTCAGAAACACAATGCCCACTCTGCACCGTAAACTCAATGCTCGATCAGCACCCTCTCAGAAACACAATGCCCGATATGCACCCTCTGAGAAATACAATGCCCAATCAGGACGCTCTCAGAAACACCATGACTACTCAGCACCGTAAACACAATACTCGATCAGCACCCTCTCAGAAACACAATGCCTGATCAGCACCCTTCCAGAAACACAATGCCTGATCAGCACCCTCTCAGAAACCTAATGCCCACTCAGCATTCTCTCAGAAACACAATGCCTGATCAGCACCTTCTCAGAAACACAATGCCCAATCAGCCCCCTCTCAGAAACACAATGCCTGCTCAACACCCTCTCAGAAACACAATCCCTGATCAGCACCCTCCCAGAAACACCATGCCTGATCAGCACCTTCTCAGAAACACAATTCCCGATTAGCACCCTCTCAGAAACACAATGCCCGATCAGCACCCTCTCAGAAACAGTATGCCTGATCAGAATCCTCTCGGAAACACCATGCCTGATCAGCACACTCTCAGTAACACAATGACAGATCAGCACAGTAAACACAACACCCGATCAGCACCTTCTCAGAAACACAATGCCCACTCTGCACCGTAAAAACAATGCTCGATCAGCACCCTCTCAGAAACACAATGCCCGATCAGCACCCTCTCAGAAACACAATGACAGATCAGCACAGTAAACACAAAACCCGATCTGCACCTTCTCAGAAACACAATGCCCGCTCAGCCCACTCTCAGAAACACAATGCCAGATCAGCACCCTCTCAGAAACGGAATGCCTGATCAGCACCCTGTCAGAAACACAATGCCTGACCAGCACATGCTCAGAAACACAATGACAGATCAGCACAGTAAACACAACACCCGATCAGCACCTTCTCAGAAACACAATGCCCACTCTGCACCGTAAACACAATGCTCGATCAGCACCCTCTCAGAAACACAATGCCCACTCTGCACCGTAAACTCAATGCTCGATCAGCACCCTCTCAGAAACAGAATGCCCAATCAGTACTCTCTCAGAAACACAATGCCCGCTCAGCATCCTCTCAGGAACACAATGCCTGATCAGCAACCTCTGAGAAACACAATGCCCAATCAGCACCCTCTCAGAAACACAATGCCCAATCAGCCCCCTCTCAGAAACACAATGCCAGCTCACCACCCACTCAGAAACAGAATGCCCGACCAGCACCCTCTCAGATACACAATGCCTGCTCAACACCCGCTCAGAAACACAATGCTCGATCAGCACCCTCTCAGAAACAGAATGCCCACTCAGCACTCTCTCAGAAACACAAAGCCCACTCAGCCCCCTCTCAGAAACACAATGCCCAATCAGCCCCCTCTCAGAAACACAATGCCAGCTCACCACCCACTCAGAAACACAATGCCCGACCAGCCCCCTCTCAGAAACTCAATGCGCAATCAACCCCCTCTCAGACACACAATGCCTGCTCAACACCCGCTCAGAAACACAATGCCAAATCAGCAACCTCTCAGAAGTACAATGCCCAATAAGCACCCTCTCAGAAACACAAAGCCCGCTCAGCCCCCTCTGAGAAACACAATGCCCAATCAGCACCTTCTCAGAAACACAATGCCTACTCAGCACCGTAAACGCAATGTTCGATCAGCACGCTCTCAGAAACACAATGCCTGGTCTGCACCCTAAACACAATGCCCGCTCAACACCCTCTCATAAACTCAATGCCCGATCAGCACCCTCTCAGAAACACAATGCCCGATCAGCACCCTCTCAGAAACACAATGCCCGATCAGCACCCTCTCAGAAACACAATTCCTACTCAGCTCGGTAAATACAATGCTCGATTAACACCCTCTCAGAAACTCAATGCCCGATCAGCACCCTCTCAGAAACACAATGCCCGATCAGCACCCTCTCAGAAACACAATGCCCGATCAGCACCCTCTCAGAAACACAGTTCCTACTCAGCTCGGTAAATACAATGCTCGATTAACACCCTCTCAGAAACACAATGCCCGATCAGCATCCTCTCAGAAACACAATGCCCGATCAGCACCCTCTCAGAAACACAATGCCCGATCAGCACCCTCTCAGAAACACAGTTCCTACTCAGCTCGGTAAATACAATGCTCGATTAACACCCTCTCAGAAACACAATGCCCGATCAGCACCCTCTCAGAAACACAATGCTTTCTCAGCATGGTAAACACAATGCTCGATTAACACCCTCTCAGAAACACAATGCCCGCTCAGCATCCTCTCAGAAACACAATGCCCGATCAGCACCCTCTCAGAAACGGAATGCCTGATCAGCACCCTCTCAGAAACACAATACCTGATCAGCACCTTCTCAGAAACACAATGCCCGACCAGCACCCTCTCAGAAACACAATGCCCGATCAGCACCATCTCAGAAACACAATGACAGATCAGCACAGTAAACACAACACCCGATCAGCACCTTCTCAGAAACACAATACCCACTCTGCACCGTAAACACAATGCTCGATCAGCACCCTCTCAGAAACACAATGCCCACTCTGCACCGTAAACTCAATGCTCGATTAACACCCTCTCAGAAACAGAATGCCCCATCAGCACCCTCTCAGAAACACAATGCCCATTCAGCATCCTTTCAGAAAAACAATGCCTGCTGAGCACCCTCTCAGAAACACAATGCCCGATCAGCACCCTCTCAGAAACACAGTTCCTACTCAGCTCGGTAAATACAATGCTCGATTAACACCCTCTCAGAAACACAATGCCCGATCAGCACCCTCTCAGAAACACAATGCTTTCTCAGCATGGTAAACACAATGCTCGATTAACACCCTCTCAGAAACACAATGCCCGCTCAGCATCCTCTCAGAAACACAATGCCCGATCAGCACCCTCTCAGAAACGGAATGCCTGATCAGCACCCTCTCAGAAACACAATACCTGATCAGCACCTTCTCAGAAACACAATGCCCGACCAGCACCCTCTCAGAAACACAATGCCCGATCAGCACCATCTCAGAAACACAATGACAGATCAGCACAGTAAACACAACACCCGATCAGCACCTTCTCAGAAACACAATACCCACTCTGCACCGTAAACACAATGCTCGATCAGCACCCTCTCAGAAACACAATGCCCACTCTGCACCGTAAACTCAATGCTCGATTAACACCCTCTCAGAAACAGAATGCCCCATCAGCACCCTCTCAGAAACACAATGCCCATTCAGCATCCTTTCAGAAAAACAATGCCTGCTGAGCACCCTCTCAGAAACACAATGCCTGATCAGCACCTTCTCTGAAACACAATGCCCTATCAGCACCCTCTCAGAAACACAACGCCCGCTCAGCACGGTAAACACAATGCTCGATCAGCACCTTCTCAGAAACACAATGCCTGCTCAACACCCTCTCAGAAACTCAATGCCCGATCAGCATACTCTCAGAAACACAAAGCCCGTTCAGCACCCTCTCAGAAACACAATGCCTGCTCAGCACCCTCTCAGAAACACAATGCCTGCTCAACACACTCTCAGAAACACTATGCCGAATCAACAACCTCTCAGAAACACAATGCCTGATCAGCACCTTCTCAGAAACACAATTCCCGATCAGCACCCTCTCAGAAACACAATGCCTGATCAGCACATTCTCAGAAACAAAATGCCCGATCAGCACCCTCTCAGAAACACAATGCCCGATCAGCACACTCTCAGAAACACAATGCCCGGTCAGCACCCTCTCAGAAACACAATGACTGATCAGCACAGTAAACACAACACCCGATCAGCACCTTCTCAGAAACACAATACCCCACTCTGCACCGTAAACACAATGCTCGATCAGCACCCTCTCAGAAACACAATGCCCACTCTGCACCGTAAACTCAATGCTCGATTAACACCCTCTCAGAAACAGAATGCCCCATCAGCACCCTCTCAGAAACACAATGCCCATTCAGCATCCTTTCAGAAAAACAATGCCTGCTGAGCACCCTCTCAGAAACACAATGCCTGATCAGCACCTTCTCTGAAACACAATGCCCTATCAGCACCCTCTCAGAAACACAACGCCCGCTCAGCACGGTAAATACAATGCTCGATCAGCACCTTCTCAGAAACACAATGCCTGCTCAACACCCTCTCAGAAACTCAATGCCCGATCAGCATACTCTCAGAAACACAAAGCCCGTTCAGCACCCTCTCAGAAACACAATGCCTGCTCAGCACCCTCTCAGAAACACAATGCCTGCTCAACACACTCTCAGAAACACTATGCCGAATCAACAACCTCTCAGAAACACAATGCCTGATCAGCACCTTCTCAGAAACACAATTCCCGATCAGCACCCTCTCAGAAACACAATGCCTGATCAGCACATTCTCAGAAACAAAATGCCCGATCAGCACCCTCTCAGAAACACAATGCCCGATCAGCACACTCTCAGAAACACAATGCCCGGTCAGCACCCTCTCAGAAACACAATGACTGATCAGCACAGTAAACACAACACCCGATCAGCACCTTCTCAGAAACACAATGCCCACTATGCACCATAAACACAATGCTCGATCAGCACCCTCTCGGAAACACAATGCCCACTCTGCACCGTAAACTCAATGCTCGATCAGCACCCTCTCAGAAACAGAATGCCCACTCTGCATCGTAAACACAATGCTCGATCAGCACACTCTCAAAAACACAATGCCCAAACAGTACTCTCTCAGAAACACAATGCCCGCTCAGCATCCTCTCGGAAACACAATGCCCGATCAGCACCCCTTTCAGAAGAGGAATGCCTGATCAGCACACTCTCAGAAACACAATGCCTGATCAGCACCTTCTCAGAAACACAATGCCCGATCAGCACCCTCTCAGAAACACAATGCCCGATCAGCACCCTTTCAGAAGAGGAATGCATGATCAGCACCCTCTCAGAAACACAATGCCTGATCAGCACCTTCTCAGAAACACAACACCCGATCAGCACCTTCTCAGAACCACAATGCCGACTCTGCACCGTAAACTCAATGCTCGATCAGCACCCTCTCAGATACAAAATGCCCACTCAGCTCTCTCTCAGAAACACAAAGCCCACTAAGCCCCCTCTCAGAAACACAATGCCCTAACAACACCCTCTCAGAATCACAATGCCTGCTGAACACCCTCTGAGAAACAAAATGCCCGATCAGCACCGTTTCAGAAAACACAATGTCCGCTCAGCACCCTCTCAGAAACACAATGTCCAATCAGCACCCTCTCAGAAACACAATTCCTACTCAGCTCGGTAAATACAATGCTCGATTAACACCCTCTCAGAAACACAATGCCTGATCAGCACCCTGTCAGAAACACAATGCTTTCTCAGCATGGTAAAACACAATGCTCGATTAACACCCTCTCAGAAACACAATGCCCGGTCAGCACCCTAAACACAATGCCCGCTCAACATCCTCTGAGAAACACAATGCCCAATCAGCACCCTCTCAGAAAGACAATTCCCGCTCAGCACCCTCTCAGAAACACAATGCCTGGTCAACACCCTCTCAGAAACACAATACCCAATCAGCACCCTCTCAGACACACAATGCCTGATCAGCCCCCTCTCAGAAACACAATGCCTGCTCACCAACGGCTCAGAAACACAATGCCCGATCAGCACCCTCTCAGAAACACAATGACAGATCAGCACAGTAAACACAAAACCCGATCAGCACCTTCTCAGAAACACAATGCCCACTCTGCATCGTAAACACAATGCTAGATCAGCACACTCTCAGAAACACAATGACCAATCAGTACTCTCTCAGAAACACAATGCCCGCTCAGCATCCTCTCAGAAACACAATGCCGATCAGCACCCTCTCAGAAACACAATGCCTGACCAGCACCTTCTAGAAACACAATGCCCGATCAGCACCCTCTCAGAAACACAATGCCCGATCAGCACACTCTCAGAAACACAATGACAGATCAGCACAGTAAACACAACACCCGATCAGCACCTCCTCAGAAACACAATGCCCACTCTGCACCGTAAACACAATGCTCGATCAGCACCCTCTCAGAAACACAATGCCACTCTGCACCGTAAACTCAATGCTCGATCAGCACCCTCTCAGAAACACAATGCCCGATCAGCACCCTCTGAGAAATACAATGCCCAATCAGGACGCTCTCAGAAACACCATGACTACTCAGCACCGTAAACACAATACTCGATCAGCACCCTCTCAGAAACACAATGCCTGATCAGCACCCTTCCAGAAACACAATGCCTGATCAGCACCCTCTCAGAAACCTAATGCCCACTTAGCATTCTCTCAGAAACACAATGCCTGATCAGCCCCTCTCAGAAACACAATGCCTGCTCAACACCTCTCAGAAACACAATCCCTGATCAGCACCCTCTCAGAAACACAATGCCTGATCAGCACCCTCTCAGAAACAGTATGCCTGATCAGAATCCTCTCGGAAACACCATGCCTGATCAGCACACTCTCAGTAACACAATGACAGATCAGCACAGTAAACACAACACCCGATCTGCACCTTCTCAGAAACACAATGCCCGCTCAGCCCACTCTCAGAAACACAATGCCAGATCAGCACCCTCTCAGAACGGAATGCCTGATCAGCACCCTCTCAGAAACACAACACCCGATCAGCACCTTCTCAGAAACACAATGCCCACTCTGCACCGTAAACGCAATGCTCGATCAGCACTCTCTCAGAAACACAATGCCCACTCTGCACCGTAAACTCAATGCTCGATCAGCACCCTCTCAGAAACAGAATGCCCACTCATCACTCTCTTAGAAACAAAAAGCCCACTAAGCCACCTCTCAGAAACACAATGCCTGCTCAGCACCCTCTCAGAAACACAATCCCTGATCAGCACCCTCCAGAAACACCATGCCTGATCAGCACCTTCTCAGAAACACAATTCCCGATTAGCACCCTCTCAGAAACACCATGACTACTCAGCACCGTAAACACAATACTCGATCAGCACCCTCTCAGAAACACAATGCCTGATCAGCCCCCCTCTCAGAAACACAATGCCTGCTCACCAACGGCTCAGAAACACAATGCCCGATCAGCACCCTCTCAGAAACACAATGCCTGACCAGCACCTTCTAGAAACACAATGCCCGATCAGCACCCTCTCAGAAACACAATGCCCGATCAGCACACTCTCAGAAACACAATGACAGATCAGCACAGTAAACACAACACCCGATCAGCACCTCCTCAGAAACACAATGCCCACTCTGCACCGTAAACACAATGCTCGATCAGCACCCTCTCAGAAACACAATGCCCCACTCTGCACCGTAAACTCAATGCTCGATCAGCACCCTCTCAGAAACACAATGCCCGATCAGCACCCTCTGAGAAATACAATGGCCAATCAGCACGCTCTCAGAAACACCATGACTACTCAGCACCGTAAACACAATACTCGATCAGCACCCTCTCAGAAACACAATGCCTGATCAGCACCCTTCCAGAAACACAATGCCTGATCAGCACCCTCTCAGAAACCTAATGCCCACTCAGCATTCTCTCAGAAACACAATGCCTGATCAGCACCTTCTCAGAAACACAATGCCCGGTCAGCCCCCTCTCAGAAACACAAGCCTGCTCAACACCCTCTCAGAAACACAATCCCTGATCAGCACCCTCCCAGAAACACCATGCCTGATCAGCACCTTCTCAGAAACACAATTCCCGATTAGCACTCTCTCAGAAACACAATGCCCGATCAGCACCCTCTCAGAAACAGTATGCCTGATCAGAATCCTCTCGGAAACACCATGCCTGATCAGCACACTCTCAGTAACACAATGACAGATCAGCACAGTAAACACAACACCCGATCAGCACTTCTCAGAAACACAATGCCCACTCTGCACCGTAAACACAATGCTCGATCAGCACCCTCTCAGAAACACAATGCCCGATCAGCACCCTCTCAGAACACAATGACAGATCAGCACAGTAAACACAAAACCCGATCTGCACCTTCTCAGAAACACAATGCCCGCTCAGCCCACTCTCAGAACACAATACCAGATCAGCACCCTCTCAGAAACGGAATGCCTGATCAGCACCCTCTCAGAAACACAATGCCTGACCAGCACATGCTCAGAAACACAATGCCCGGTCAGCACAGTAAACACAACACCCGATCAGCACCTTCTCAGAAACACAATGCCCACTCTGCACCGTAAACACAATGCTCGATCAGCACTCTCTCAGAAACACAATGCCCACTCTGCACCGTAAACTCAATACTCGATCAGAACCCTCTCAGAAACAGAATGCCCACTCATCACTCTCTTAGAAACAAAAAGCCCACTAAGCCCCCTCTCAGAAACACAGTGCCTGCTCAACACCCTCTCAGAAACACAATGCCGAATCAACAACCTCTCAGAAACACCATGCCCAATCAGCACCCTCTCAGAAACACAATGCCTGCTCAGCACCCTCTCAGAAACACAATGCCTGCTCAGCACCCTCTCAGAAACACAATGCCTGCTCAGCACCCTCTCAGAAACACAATCCCTGATCAGCAACCTCTCAGAAACACAATGCCTGATCAGCACCATCTCAGAAACACAATTCCCGATCAGCACCCTCTCAGAAACACAATGCCTGATCAGCACCTTCTCAGAAACACAATTCCCGATTAGCACCCTCTCAGAAACACAATGCCTGATCAGCACCTTCTCAGAAACACAATGTCCGATCAGCACCCTCTCAGAAACACAATGTCCGGTCAGCAGCCCCTCAGAAACACAATGACTGATCAGCACAGTAAACACAACACCCGATCGGCACCTTCTCAGAAACACAATGCCCCACTCTGCACCGTAAACACAATGCTCGATCAGCACCCTCTCAGAAACTCAATGCGCAATAAACCCCCTCTCAGAAACACAATGCCTGCTCACCACCCACTCAGAAACACAATGCCCGACCAGCACCCTCTCAGAAGTACAATGCCCAATAAGCACCCTCTCAGAAACACAAAGCCCGCTCAGCCCCCTCTGAGAAACACAATGCCCAATCAGCACCCTCTCAGAAACACCATGCCTACTCAGCACCGTAAACACAATGCTCGATCAGCACCCTCTCAGAAACACAATGCCCGGTCTGCACCCTAAACACAATGCCCGCTCAACACCCTCTCATAAACTCAATGCCCGATCAGCACCCTCTCAGAAACACAATGACAGATCAGCACAGTAAACACAAACCCGATCAGCACCTTCTCAGAAACACAATGCCCACTCTGCATCGTAAACACAATGCTAGATCAGCACACTCTCAGAAACACAATGCCCAATCAGTACTCTCTCAGAAACACAATGCCCGCTCAGCATCCTCTCAGAAACACAATGCCCGATCAGCACCCTCTCAGAAACGGAATGCCTGATCAGCACCCTCTCAGAAAAACAATGCCCGACCAGCACCTTCTAGAATCACAATGCCGGATCAGCACCCTCTCAGAAACACAATGCCCACTCTGCACCGTAAACACAATGCTCGATCAGCACCCTCTCAGAAACACAATGCCCACTCTGCACCGTAACTCAATGCTCGATCAGCACCCACTCAGAAACAGAATGCCCACTCATCACTCTCTCAGAAACAAAAAGCCACTAAGCCCCCTCTCAGAAACACAATGCCTGCACAACACCCTCTGAGAAACACAATCCCTGATCAGCACCCTCCAGAAACACAATGCCTGATCAGCACCTTCTCAGAAACGCAATTCCCGATTAGCACCCTCTCAGAAACACAATGCCTGATCAGCACCTTCTCAGAAACGCAATGCCCGATCAGCACCCTCTCAGAAACGGATTGCCTGATCAGCACCCTCTCAGAAAAACAATGCCTGACCAGCACCTTCTAGAAACACAATGCCCGATCAGCACCCTCTCAGAAACACAATGCCCGATCAGCACCCTCTCAGAAACACAATGACAGATCAGTACAGTAAGCACAACACCCGATCAGCACCTTCTCAGAAACACAATGCCCACTCTGCACCGTAAACACAATGCTCGATCAGCACCCTCTCATAAACAGAATGCCCAATCAGTACTCTCTCAGAAACACAATGCCCGCTCAGCAATCCTCTCAGGAACACAATGCCTGATCAGCAACCTCTGAGAAACACAATGCCTACTCAACACCGTAAACACAATGCTCGATCAGCACCCTCTCAGAAACATAATGCCCAATCTGCTCCGTAAAGACAATGCTCGATCAGCACCCTCTCAGAAACAGAATGCCACTCAGCACCCTCTCAGAAACACAAAGCCCACTCAGCCCCCTCTCAGAAACACAATGCCAATCAGCCCCCTCTCAGAAACACAATGCCAGCTCACCACCCACTCAGAAACACAATGCCCGACCAGCACCCTCTCAGAAACACAATGCCCAATCAGCACCTTCTCAGAAACAACATGCCTACTCAGCACCGTAAACGCAATGTTCGATCAGCACGCTCTCAGAAACACAATGCCTGGTCTGCACCCTAAACACAATGCCCGCTCAACACCTCTCATAAACTCAATGCCCGATCAGCACCCTCTCAGAAACACAATGCCCGATCAGCACCCTCTCAGAAACACAATGCCCGATCAGCACACTCTCAGTAACACAATGACAGATCAGCACAGTAAAGACAACACCCGATCAGCACCTTCTCAGAAACACAATGCCCACTCTGCACCGTAAACACAATGCTCGATCAGCACACTCTCAGAAACAGAATGCCCACTCAGCACGCTCTCAGAAACACAAAGCCCACTCAGCCCCCTCTCAGAAACACAATGCCCACTCAGCATCCTCTCAGAAACACAATGCCGAATAAGCACCCTCTCAGAAACATCATGCCTACTTAGCACCGTAAACACAATGCTTGATCAGCACCCTCTCAGAAACACAATGCCCGATCAGCACCCTTTCAGAAACACAATGACAGATCAGCACAGTAAACACAAAACCCGATCTGCACCTTCTCAGAAACACAATGCCCACTCTGCATCGTAAACACAATGCTCGATCAGCACACTCTCAGAATACAATGCCCAATCAGTACTCTCTCAGAAACACAATGCCCGCTCAGCCCACTCTCAGAAACACAATGCCCAATCAGCACCCTCTCAGAAACACAATGCCTGATCAGCAACCACTCAGAAACACAATGCCCATCAGCGCCCACTCAGAAACACCGTGCCTACTCAGCACCGTAAACACAAAGCTCGATCAGCACCCTCTCAGAAACACAATGCCCGGTCTGCACCCTAAACACAATACCCGCACAACACCCTCTCAAAAACACAATGCCCGATCAGCACCCTCTCAGAAACACAATGACAGATCAGCACAGTAAACACAAAACCCGATCAGCACCTTCTCAGAAACACAATGCCCACTCTGCATTTGTAACACAATGCTAGCTCAGCACACTCTCAGAAACACAATGACCAATCAGTACTCTCTCATAAACACAATGCCCGCTCAGCATCCTCGCAGAAACACAATGCCCGATCAGCACCCTCTCAGAAACGGAATGCCTGATCAGCACCCTCTCAGAAACACAATGCCTGACCAGCACCTTCTAGAAACACAATGCCCGATCAGCACCCTCTCAGAAACAGAATGCCCGATCAGCACACTCTCAGAAACACAATGACAATTCAGCACAGTAAACACAACACCCGATCAGCACCTTCTCAGAAACACAATGACTGATCAGCACAGTAAACACAACACCCGATCAGCACCTTCTCAGAAACACAATGCCCACTCTGCACCGTAAACACAATGCGCGATCAGCACCCTCTCAGAAACACAATGCCCACTCTGCACCGTAAACTCAATGCTCGATCAGCACCCTCTCAGAACAGAATGCCCACTCAGCACTCTCTCAGAAACACAATGCCCTGCTCAACACCCTCTCTCGAACACAATGCCGAATCAACAACCTCTCAGAAACACAATGCCTGATCAGCACCTTCTCAGAAACACAATTCCCGATCAGCACCCTCTCAGAAACACAATGCCCGATCAGCACCCCCTCAGAAACACAATGACTGATCAGCACAGTAAACACAACACCCGATCAGCACCTTCTCAGAAACACAATGCCCACTCTGCACCGTAAACACAATGCTCGATCAGCACACTCTCAGAAACAGAATGCCCACTCAGCACCCTCTCAGAAACACAAAGCCCACTCAGCCCCCTCTCAGAAGCACAATGCCCAATAAGCACCCTCTCAGAAACACAATGCCCAATCAGCACCCTCTGAGAAACACAATGCCCGATCAGCACCTTCTCAGAAACACAATGCCCACTCTGCACCGTAAACACAATGCTCGATCAGCACCCTCTCAGAAACAGAATGCCCACTCAGCACTCTCTCAGAAACACAATGCCTGCTCAACACCCTCTCTCTAACACAATGTCGAATCAACAACCTCTCAGAAACACAATGCCTGATCAGCACCTTCTCAGAAACACAATTCCCGATCAGCACCCTCTCAGAAACACAATGCCCGATCAGCACCCCCTCAGAAACACAATGACTGATCAGCACAGTAAACACAACACCCGATCAGCACCTTCTCAGAAACACAATGCCCACTCTGCACCGTAAACACAATGCTCGATCAGCACACTCTCAGAAACACAAAGCCCACTCAGCCCCCTCTCAGAAGCACAATGCCCAATAAGCACCCTCTCAGAAACACAATGCCCAATAAGCACCCTCTCAGAAACACAATGCCCGATCAGCACCCTCTCAGAAACACAATGACAGATCAGCACAGTAAACACAAAACCCGATCTGCACCTTCTCAGAAACACAATGCCCACTCTGCATCGTAAACACAATCCTCGATCAGCACACTCTCAGAAACACAATGCCCAATCAGTACTCTCTCAGAAACACAATGCCCGCTCAGCCCACTCTCAGAAACACAATGCCCAATCAGCACCCTCTCAGAAACACAATGCCTGATCAGCAACCACTCAGAAACACAATGCCCAATCAGCGCCCTCTCAGAAACACCATGCCTACTCAGCACCGTAAACACAAAGTTCGATCAGCACCCTCTCAGAAACACAATGCCCGGTCTGCACCCTAAACACAATACCCGCACAACACCCTCTCAAAAACACAATGCCCGATCAGCACCCTCTCAGAAACACAATGACAGATCAGCACAGTAAACACAAAACCCGATCAGCACCTTCTCAGAAACACAATGCCCACTCTGCATTTGTAAACACAATGCTAGATCAGCACACTCTCAGAAACACAATGACCAATCAGTACTCTCTCATAAACACAATGCCCGCTCAGCATCCTCTCAGAAACACAATGCCCGATCAGCACCCTCTCAGAAACAGAATGCCCGGTCAGCACACTCTCAGAAACACAATGACAATTCAGCACAGTAAACACAACACCCGATCAGCACCTTCTCAGAAACACAATGACTGATCAGCACAGTAAACACAACACCCGATCAGCACCTTCTCAGAAACACAATGCCCGCTCTGCACCGTAAACACAATGCGCGATCAGCACCCTCTCAGAAACACAATGCCCACTCTGCACCGTAAACTCAATGCTCGATCAGCACCCTCTCAGAAACAGAATGCCCACTCAGCACTCTCTCAGAAACACAATGCCTGCTCAACACCCTCTCTCTAACACAATGCCGAATCAACAACCTCTCAGAAACACAATGCCTGATCAGCACCTTCTCAGAAACACAATTCCCGATCAGCACCCTCTCAGAAACACAATGCCCGGTCAGCACCCCCTCAGAAACACAATGACTGATCAGCACAGTAAACACAACACCCGATCAGCACCTTCTCAGAAACACAATGCCCACTCTGCACCGTAAACACAATGCTCGATCAGCACACTCTCAGAAACAGAATGCCCACTCAGCACCCTCTCAGAAACACAAAGCCCACTCAGCCCCCTCTCAGAAGCACAATGCCCAATAAGCACCCTCTCAGAAACACAATGCCCAATCAGCACCCTCTGAGAAACACAATGCCCAATCAGCACCCTCTCAGAAACACCATGCCTACTCAGCACCGTAAACGCAATGTTCGATCAGCACGTTCTCAGAAACACAATGCCTGGTCTGCACCCTAAACACAATGCCCGCTCAGCTCCCTCTCAGAAACACAATGACAGATCAGCACAGTAAACACAACACCCGATCAGCACCTTCTCAGAAACACAATGCCTGATCCGCACCTTCTCAGAAACACAATTCCCGATCAGCACCCTCTCAGAAACACAATGCCTGATCAGCACCTTCTCAGAAACACAATGCCCGATCAGCACCCTCTCAGAAACACAATGACAGATCAGCAGAGCAAAAAAACCCGATCAGCACCTTCTCAGAAACACAATGCCCACTCTGCATCGTAAACACAATGCTCGATCAGCACACTCTCAGAAACACAATGCCCAATCAGTAGTCTCTGAGAAACTCAATGCCCGCTCAGCCCACTCTCAGAAACACAATGCCCAATCAGCACCCTCTCAGAAACACAATGCCTGCTGAACACCCGCTCAGAAACAGAATGCCCGATCAGCACCCTCTCATAAACACAATGCCCGCTCAGCATCCTCTCAGAAACACAATGACAATTCAGCACAGTAAACACAACACCCGATCAGCACCTTCTCAGAAACACAATGCCCACTCTGCACCGTAAACAGAATGCTCGATCAGCACCCTCTCAGAAACAGAATGCCCACTCAGCACTCTCTCAGAAACAAAAAGCCCACTAAGCCCCCTCTCAGAAACACAATGCCCAACAACACCCTCTCAGAAACACAAAGCCTGCTCAGCACCCTCTCAGAAACACAATCCCTGATCAGCACCTTCTCAGAAACACAATTCCCGATCAGCAACCTCTCAGAAACACAATGCCTGATCAGCACCATCTCAGAAACACGATTCCCGATCAGCACCCTCTCAGAAACACAATGCCTGATCAGCACCTTCTCAGAAACACAATGCCCGATCAGCACCCTCTCCGAAACACAATGCCCGGTCAGCACAGTAAACACAACACCCGATCAGCACCTTCTCAGAAACACAAAGCCCACTCAGCACCGGAAACGCAATGTTCGATCAGCACGCTCTCAGAAACACAATGCCTGGTCTGCACCCTAAACACAATGCCCGCTCAGCACCCTCTCAGAAACACAATGACAGATCAGTACATTAAACACAACACCCGATCAGCACCTTCTCAGAAACACAATGCCTGATCCGCACCTTCTCAGAAACACAATTCCCGATCAGCACCCTCTCAGAAACACAATGCCTGATCAGCACCTTCTCAGAAATACAATGCCCGATCAGCACCCTCTCAGAAACACAATGACAGATCAGCACAGCAAAAAAACCCGATCAGCACCTTCTCAGAAACACAATGCCCACTCTGCACCGTAAACACAATGCTCGATCAGCACACTCTCAGAAACAGAATGCCCACTCAGCACGCTCTCAGAAACACAAAGCCCACTCAGCCCCCTCTCAGAAACACAATGCCCACTCAGCATCCTCTCAGAAACACAATGCCGAATAAGCACCCTCTCAGAAACATCATGCCTACTTGGCACCGTAAACACAATGCTTGATCAGCACCCTCTCAGAAACACAATGCCCGATCAGCACCCTCTCAGAAACACAATGCCCGATCAGCACCCTCTCAGAAACACAATGACAGATCAGCACAGTAAACACAAAACCCGATCTGCACCTTCTCAGAAACACAATGCCCACTCTGCATCGTAAACACAATGCTCGATCAGCACACTCTCAGAAACACAATGCCCAATCAGTACTCTCTCAGAAACACAATGCCCGCTCAGCCCACTCTCAGAAACACAATGCCCAATCAGCACCCTCTCAGAAACACAATGCCTGATCAGCAACCTCTCAGAATCACAATGCCCAATCAGCGCCCTCTCAGAAACACCATGCCTACTCAGCACCGTAAACACAAAGCTCGATCAGCACCCTCTCAGAAACACAATGCCGAATAAGCACCCTCTTAGAAACATCATGCCTACTTAGCACCGTAAACACAATGCTTGATCAGCACCCTCTCATAAACACAATGCCCGATCAGCACCCTCTCAGAAACACAATGACAGATCAGCACAGTAAACACAAAACCCGATCAGCAACTTCTCAGAAACACAATGCCCACTCTGCATTTGTAAACACAATGCTCGATCAGCACACTCTCAGAAACACAATGCCCAATCAGTACTCTCGCAGAAACACAATGCCCGCTCAGCCCACTCTCAGAAACACAATGCCCAATCAGCACCCTCTCAGAAACACAATGCCTGATCAGCAACCTCTCAGAAACACAATGCCCAATCAGCGCCCTCTCAGAAACACCATGCCTACTCAGCACCGTAAACACAAAGCTCGATCAGCACCCTCTCAGAAACACAATGCCCGGTCTGCACCCTAAACACAATACCCGCACAACACCCTCTCATAAACACAATGCCCGATCAGCACCCTCTCAGAAACACAATGACAGATCAGCACAGTAAACACAAAACCCGATCAGCACCTTCTCAGAAACACAATGCCCACTCTGCATTTGTAAACACAATGCTAGATCAGCACACTCTCAGAAACACAATGACCAATCAGTACTCTCTCATAAACACAATGCCCGCTCAGCATCCTCTCAGAAACACAATGCCCGATCAGCACCCTCTCAGAAACGGAATGCCTGATCAGCACCCTCTCAGAAACACAATGCCTGACCAGCACCTTCTAGAAACACAATGCCCGATCAGCACCCTCTCAGAAACACAATGCCCGATCAGCACACTCTCAGAAACACAATGACAATTCAGCACAGTAAACACAACACCCGATCAGCACTTTCTCAGAAACACAATGCCCACTCTGCACCGTAAACACAATGCTCGATCAGCACCCTCTCAGAAACACAATGCCCACTCTGCACCGTAAACTCAATGCTCGATCAGCACCCTCTCAGAAACAGAATGCCCACTCAGCACTCTCTCAGAAACACAATGCCTGCTCAACACCCTCTCTCTAACACAATGCCGAATCAACAACCTCTCAGAAACACAATGCCTGATCAGCACCTTCTCAGAAACACAATTCCCGATCAGCACCCTCTCAGAAACACAATGCCCGGTCAGCACCCCCTCAGAAACACAATGACTGATCAGCACAGTAAACACAACACCGGATGAGCACCTTCTCAGAAACACAATGCCCACTCTGCACCGTAAACACAATGCTCGATCAGCACCCTCTCAGAAACACAATGCCCGATCAGCACACTCTCAGTAACACAATGACAGATCAGCACAGTAAAGACAACACCCGATCAGCACCTTCTCAGAAACACAATGCCCACTCTGCACCGTAAACACAATGCTCGATCAGCACACTCTCAGAAACAGAATGCCCACTCAGCACGCTCTCAGAAACACAAAGCCCACTCAGCCCCCTCTCAGAAACACAATGCCCACTCAGCATCCTCTCAGAAACACAATGCCGAATAAGCACCCTCTCAGAAACATCATGCCTACTTAGCACCGTAAACACAATGCTTGATCAGCACCCTCTCAGAAACACAATGCCCGATCAGCACCCTCTCAGAAACACAATGACAGATCAGCACAGAAAACACAAAACCCGATCTGCACCTTCTCAGAAACACAATGCCCACTCTGCATCGTAAACACAATGCTCGATCAGCACACTCTCAGAAACACAATGCCCAATCAGCACCCTCTCAGAAACACAATGCCTGATCAGCAACCACTCAGAAACACAATGCCCAATCAGCGCCCTCTCAGAAACACCATGCCTACTCAGCACCGTAAACACAAAGCTCGATCAGCACCCTCTCAGAAACACAATGCCCGGTCTGCACCCTAAACACAATACCCGCACAACACCCTCTCAAAAACACAATGCCCGATCAGCACCCTCTCAGAAACACAATGACAGATCAGCACAGTAAACACAAAACCCGATCAGCACCTTCTCAGAAACACAATGCCCACTCTGCATTTGTAAACACAATGCTAGATCAGCACACTCTCAGAAACACAATGACCAATCAGTACTCTCTCATAAACACAATGCCCGCTCAGCATCCTCTCAGAAACACAATGCCCGATCAGCACCCTCTCAGAAACGGAATGCCTGATCAGCACCCTCTCAGAAACACAATGCCCACTCTGCACCGTAAACTCAATGCTCGATCAGCACCCTCTCAGAAACAGAATGCCCACTCAGCACTCTCTCAGAAACACAATGCCTGCTCAACACCCTCTCTCTAACACAATGCCGAATCAACAACCTCTCAGAAACACAATGCCTGATCAGCACCTTCTCAGAAACACAATTCCCGATCAGCACCCTCTCAGAAACACAATGCCCGGTCAGCACCCCCTCAGAAACACAATGACTGATCAGCACAGTAAACACAACACCCGATCAGCACCTTCTCAGAAACACAATGCCCACTCTGCACCGTAAACACAATGCTCGATCAGCACCCTCTCAGAAACAGAATGCCCACTCAGCACCCTCTCAGAAACACAAAGCCCACTCAGCCCCCTCTCAGAAGCACAATGCCCAATAAGCACCCTCTCAGAAACACAATGCCCAATCAGCACCCTCTGAGAAACACAATGCCCGATCAGCACCTTCTCAGAAACACAATGCCCACTCTGCACCGTAAACACAATGCTCGATCAGCACCCTCTCAGAAACAGAATGCCCACTCAGCACTCTCTCAGAAACACAATGCCTGCTCAACACCCTCTCTCTAACACAATGTCGAATCAACAACCTCTCAGAAACACAATGCCTGATCAGCACCTTCTCAGAAACACAATTCCCGATCAGCACCCTCTCAGAAACACAATGCCCGATCAGCACCCCCTCAGAAACACAATGACTGATCAGCACCTTCTCAGAAACACAATGCCCACTCTGCACCGTAAACACAATGCTCGATCAGCACACTCTCAGAAATACAAAGCCCACTCAGCCCCCTCTCAGAAGCACAATGCCCAATAAGCACCCTCTCAGAAACACAATGCCCAATAAGCACCCTCTCAGAAACACAATGCCCAATCAGCACCCTCTGAGAAACACAATGCCCGATCAGCACCTTCTCAGAAACACAATGCCCACTCTGCACCGTAAACACAATGCTCGATCAGCACACTCTCAGAAACAGAATGCCCACTCAGCACGCTCTCAGAAACACAAAGCCCACTCAGCCCCCTCTCAGAAACACAATGCCCACTCAGCATCCTCTCAGAAACACAATGCCCAATCAGCACCCTCTCAGAAACACAATGCCTGATCAGCAACCACTCAGAAACACAATGCCCAATCAGCGCCCTCTCAGAAACACCATGCCTACTCAGCACCGTAAACACAAAGTTCGATCAGCACCCTCTCAGAAACACAATGCCCGGTCTGCACCCTAAACACAATACCCGCACAACACCCTCTCAAAAACACAATGCCCGATCAGCACCCTCTCAGAAACACAATGACAGATCAGCACAGTAAACACAAAACCCGATCAGCACCTTCTCAGAAACACAATGCCCACTCTGCATTTGTAAACACAATGCTAGATCAGCACACTCTCAGAAACACAATGACCAATCAGTACTCTCTCATAAACACAATGCCCGCTCAGCATCCTCTCAGAAACACAATGCCCGATCAGCACCCTCTCAGAAACAGAATGCCCGGTCAGCACACTCTCAGAAACACAATGACAATTCAGCACAGTAAACACAACACCCGATCAGCACCTTCTCAGAAACACAATGACTGATCAGCACAGTAAACACAACACCCGATCAGCACCTTCTCAGAAACACAATGCCCGCTCTGCACCGTAAACACAATGCGCGATCAGCACCCTCTCAGAAACACAATGCCCACTCTGCACCGTAAACTCAATGCTCGATCAGCACCCTCTCAGAAACAGAATGCCCACTCAGCACTCTCTCAGAAACACAATGCCTGCTCAACACCCTCTCTCTAACACAATGCCGAATCAACAACCTCTCAGAAACACAATGCCTGATCAGCACCTTCTCAGAAACACAATTCCCGATCAGCACCCTCTCAGAAACACAATGCCCGGTCAGCACCCCCTCAGAAACACAATGACTGATCAGCACAGTAAACACAACACCCGATCAGCACCTTCTCAGAAATACAATGCCCACTCAGCACCCTCTCAGAAACACAAAGCCCACTCAGCCCCCTCTCAGAAGCACAATGCCCAATCAGCACCCTCTGAGAAACACAATGCCCAATCAGCACCCTCTCAGAAACACCATGCCTACTCAGCACCGTAAACGCAATGTTCGATCAGCACGTTCTCAGAAACACAATGCCTGGTCTGCACCCTAAACACAATGCCCGCTCAGCACCCTCTCAGAAACACAATGACAGATCAGCACAGTAAACACAACACCCGATCAGCACCTTCTCAGAAACACAATGCCTGATCCGCACCTTCTCAGAAACACAATTCCCGATCAGCACCCTCTCAGAAACACAATGCCTGATCAGCACCTTCTCAGAAACACAATGCCCGATCAGCACCCTCTCAGAAACACAATGACAGATCAGCAGAGCAAAAAAACCCGATCAGCACCTTCTCAGAAACACAATGCCCACTCTGCATCGTAAACACAATGCTTGATCAGCACACTCTCAGAAACACAATGCCCAATCAGTAGTCTCTGAGAAACTCAATGCCCGCTCAGCCCACTCTCAGAAACACAATGCCCAATCAGCACCGTAAACAGAATGCTCGATCAGCACCCTCTCAGAAACAGAATGCCCACTCAGCACTCTCTCAGAAACAAAAAGCCCACTAAGCCCCCTCTCAGAAACACAGTGCCTGCACAACACCCTCTCAGAAACACAATGCCCGATCAGCACCCCCTCAGAAACACAATGACTGATCAGCACAGTAAACACAACACCCGATCAGCACCTTCTCAGAAACACAATGCCCACTCTGCACCGTAAACACAATGCTCGATCAGCACACTCTCAGAAACAGAATGCCCACTCAGCACTCTCTCAGAAACACAAAGCCCACTCAGCCCCCTCTCAGAAGCACAATGCCCAATAAGCACCCTCTCAGAAACACAATGCCCAATCAGCACCCTCTGAGAAACACAATGCCCGATCAGCACCTTCTCAGAAACACAATGCCCACTCTGCACCGTAAACACAATGCTCGATCAGCACCCTCTCAGAAACAGAATGCCCACTCAGCACTCTCTCAGAAACACAATGCCTGCTCAACACCCTCTCTCTAACACAATGTCGAATCAACAACCTCTCAGAAACACAATGCCTGATCAGCACCTTCTCAGAAACACAATTCCCGATCAGCACCCTCTCAGAAACACAATGCCCGATCAGCACCCCCTCAGAAACACAATGACTGATCAGCACAGTAAACACAACACCCGATCAGCACCTTCTCAGAAACACAATGCCCACTCTGCACCGTAAACACAATGCTCGATCAGCACACTCTCAGAAATACAAAGCCCACTCAGCCCGCTCTCAGAAGCACAATGCCCAATAAGCACCCTCTCAGAAACACAATGCCCAATAAGCACCCTCTCAGAAACACAATGCCCAATCAGCACCCTCTGAGAAACACAATGCCCGATCAGCACCTTCTCAGAAACACAATGCCCACTCTGCACCGTAAACACAATGCTCGATCAGCACACTCTCAGAAACAGAATGCCCACTCAGCACGCTCTCAGAAACACAAAGCCCACTCAGCCCCCTCTCAGAAACACAATGCCCACTCAGCATCCTCTCAGAAACACAATGCCGAATAAGCACCCTCTCAGAAACATCATGCCTACTTAGCACCGTAAACACAATGCTTGATCAGCACCCTCTCAGAAACACAATGCCCGATCAGCACCCTCTCAGAAACACAATGACAGATCAGCACAGTAAACACAAAACCCGATCTGCACCTTCTCAGAAACACAATGCCCACTCTGCATCGTAAACACAATGCTCGATCAGCACACTCTCAGAAACACAATGCCCAATCAGTACTCTCTCAGAAACACAATGCCCGCTCAGCCCACTCTCAGAAACACAATGCCCAATCAGCACCCTCTCAGAAACACAATGCCTGATCAGCAACCACTCAGAAACACAATGCCCAATCAGCGCCCTCTCAGAAACACCATGCCTACTCAGCACCGTAAACACAAAGTTCGATCAGCACCCTCTCAGAAACACAATGCCCGGTCTGCACCCTAAACACAATACCCGCACAACACCCTCTCAAAAACACAATGCCCGATCAGCACCCTCTCAGAAACACAATGACAGATCAGCACAGTAAACACAAAACCCGATCAGCACCTTCTCAGAAACACAATGCCCACTCTGCATTTGTAAACACAATGCTAGATCAGCACACTCTCAGAAACACAATGACCAATCAGTACTCTCTCATAAACACAATGCCCGCTCAGCATCCTCTCAGAAACACAATGCCCGATCAGCACCCTCTCAGAAACAGAATGCCCGGTCAGCACACTCTCAGAAACACAATGACAATTCAGCACAGTAAACACAACACCCGATCAGCACCTTCTCAGAAACACAATGACTGATCAGCACAGTAAACACAACACCCGATCAGCACCTTCTCAGAAACACAATGCCCGCTCTGCACCGTAAACACAATGCGCGATCAGCACCCTCTCAGAAACACAATGCCCACTCTGCACCGTAAACTCAATGCTCGATCAGCACCCTCTCAGAAACAGAATGCCCACTCAGCACTCTCTCAGAAACACAATGCCTGCTCAACACCCTCTCTCTAACACAATGCCGAATCAACAACCTCTCAGAAACACAATGCCTGATCAGCACCTTCTCAGAAACACAATTCCCGATCAGCACCCTCTCAGAAACACAATGCCCGGTCAGCACCCCCTCAGAAACACAATGACTGATCAGCACAGTAAACACAACACCCGATCAGCACCTTCTCAGAAACACAATGCCCACTCTGCACCGTAAACACAATGCTCGATCAGCACACTCTCAGAAACAGAATGCCCACTCAGCACCCTCTCAGAAACACAAAGCCCACTCATCCCCCTCTCAGAAGCACAATGCCCAATAAGCACCCTCTCAGAAACACAATGCCCAATCAGCACCCTCTGAGAAACACAATGCCCAATCAGCACCCTCTCAGAAACACCATGCCTACTCAGCACCGTAAACGCAATGTTCGATCAGCACGTTCTCAGAAACACAATGCCTGGTCTGCACCCTAAACACAATGCCCGCTCAGCTCCCTCTCAGAAACACAATGACAGATCAGCACAGTAAACACAACACCCGATCAGCACCTTCTCAGAAACACAATGCCTGATCCGCACCTTCTCAGAAACACAATTCCCGATCAGCACCCTCTCAGAAACACAATGCCTGATCAGCACCTTCTCAGAAACACAATGCCCGATCAGCACCCTCTCAGAAACACAATGACAGATCAGCAGAGCAAAAAAACCCGATCAGCACCTTCTCAGAAACACAATGCCCACTCTGCATCGTAAACACAATGCTCGATCAGCACACTCTCAGAAACACAATGCCCAATCAGTAGTCTCTGAGAAACTCAATGCCCGCTCAGCCCCCTCTCAGAAACACAATGCCCAATCAGCACCCTCTCAGAAACACAATGCCTGCTGAACACCCGCTCAGAAACAGAATGCCCGATCAGCACCCTCTCATAAACACAATGCCCGCTCAGCATCCTCTCAGAAACACAATGACAATTCAGCACAGTAAACACAACACCCGATCAGTACCTTCTCAGAAACACAATGCCCACTCTGCACCGTAAACAGAATGCTCGATCAGCACCCTCTCAGAAACACAATCCCTGATCAGCACCTTCTCAGAAACACAATTCCCGATCAGCAACCTCTCAGAAACACAATGCCTGATCAGCACCATCTCAGAAACACAATTCCCGATCAGCACCTTCTCAGAAACACAATGCCTGATCAGCACCCTCTCCGAAACACAAAGCCCACTCAGCACCGTAAACGCAATGTTCGATCAGCACGCTCTCAGAAACACAATGCCTGGTCTGCACCCTAAACACAATGCCCGCTCAGCACCCTCTCAGAAACACAATGACAGATCAGCACAGTAAACACAACACCCGATCAGCACCTTCTCAGAAACACAATGCCTGATCCGCACCTTCTCAGAAACACAATTCCCGATCAGCACCCTCTCAGAAACACAATGCCTGATCAGCACCTTCTCAGAAACACAATGCCCGATCAGCACCCTCTCAGAAACACAATGACAGATCAGCACAGCAAAAAAACCCGATCAGCACCTTCTCAGAAACACAATGCCCACTCTGCACCGTAAACACAATGCTCGATCAGCACACTCTCAGAAACAGAATGCCCACTCAGCACGCTCTCAGAAACACAAAGCCCACTCAGCCCCCTCTCAGAAACACAATGCCCACTCAGCATCCTCTCAGAAACACAATGCCGAATAAGCACCCTCTCAGAAACATCATGCCTACTTGGCACCGTAAACACAATGCTTGATCAGCACCCTCTCAGAAACACAATGCCCGATCAGCACCCTCTCAGAAACACAATGACAGATCAGCACAGTAAACACAAAACCCGATCTGCACCTTCTCAGAAACACAATGCCCACTCTGCATCGTAAACACAATGCTCGATCAGCACACTCTCAGAAACACAATGCCCAATCAGTACTCTCTCAGAAACACAATGCCCGCTCAGCCCACTCTCAGAAACACAATGCCCAATCAGCACCCTCTCAGAAACACAATGCCTGATCAGCAACCTCTCAGAAACACAATGCCCAATCAGCGCCCTCTCAGAAACACCATGCCTACTCAGCACCGTAAACACAAAGCTCGATCAGCACCCTCTCAGAAACACAATGCCGAATAAGCACCCTCTCAGAAACATCATGCCTACTTAGCACCGTAAACACAATGCTTGATCAGCACCCTCTCATAAACACAATGCCCGATCAGCACCCTCTCAGAAACACAATGACAGATCAGCACAGTAAACACAAAACCCGATCAGCACCTTCTCAGAAACACAATGCCCACTCTGCATTTGTAAACACAATGCTCGATCAGCACACTCTCAGAAACACAATGCCCAATCAGTACTCTCTCAGAAACACAATGCCCGCTCAGCCCACTCTCAGAAACACAATGCCCAATCAGCACCCTCTCAGAAACACAATGCCTGATCAGCAACCTCTCAGAAACACAATGCCCAATCAGCGCCCTCTCAGAAACACCATGCCTACTCAGCACCGTAAACACAAAGCTCGATCAGCACCCTCTCAGAAACACAATGCCCGGTCTGCACCCTAAACACAATACCCGCACAACACCCTCTCATAAACACAATGCCCGATCAGCACCCTCTCAGAAACACAATGACAGATCAGCACAGTAAACACAAAACCCGATCAGCACCTTCTCAGAAACACAATGCCCACTCTGCATTTGTAAACACAATGCTAGATCAGCACACTCTCAGAAACACAATGACCAATCAGTACTCTCTCATAAACACAATGCCCGCTCAGCATCCTCTCAGAAACACAATGCCCGATCAGCACCCTCTCAGAAACGGAATGCCTGATCAGCACCCTCTCAGAAACACAATGCCTGACCAGCACCTTCTAGAAACACAATGCCCGATCAGCACCCTCTCAGAAACACAATGCCCGATCAGCACACTCTCAGAAACACAATGACAATTCAGCACAGTAAACACAACACCCGATCAGCACCTTCTCAGAAACACAATGCCCACTCTGCACCGTAAACACAATGCTCGATCAGCACCCTCTCAGAAACACAATGCCCACTCTGCACCGTAAACTCAATGCTCGATCAGCACCCTCTCAGAAACAGAATGCCCACTCAGCACTCTCTCAGAAACACAATGCCTGCTCAACACCCTCTCTCTAACACAATGCCGAATCAACAACCTCTCAGAAACACAATGCCTGATCAGCACCTTCTCAGAAACACAATGCCCGGTCAGCACCCCCTCAGAAACACAATGACTGATCAGCACAGTAAACACAACACCGGATGAGCACCTTCTCAGAAACACAAGCCCACTCTGCACCGTAAACACAATGCTCGATCAGCACCCTCTCAGAAACACAATGCCCGATCAGCACACTCTCAGTAACACAATGACAGATCAGCACAGTAAACACAACACCCGATCAGCACCTTCTCAGAAACACAATGCCCACTCTGCACCGTAAACACAATGCTCGATCAGCACACTCTCAGAAACAGAATGCCCACTCAGCACGCTCTCAGAAACACAAAGCCCACTCAGCCCCCTCTCAGAAACACAATGCCCACTCAGCATCCTCTCAGAAACACAATGCCGAATAAGCACCCTCTCAGAAACATCATGCCTACTTAGCACCGTAAACACAATGCTTGATCAGCACCCTCTCAGAAACACAATGCCCGATCAGCACCCTCTCAGAAACACAATGACAGATCAGCACAGTAAACACAAAACCCGATCTGCACCTTCTCAGAAACACAATGCCCACTCTGCATCGTAAACACAATGCTCGATCAGCACACTCTCAGAAACACAATGCCCAATCAGTACTCTCTCAGAAACACAATGCCCGCTCAGCCCACTCTCAGAAACACAATGCCCATCAGCACCCTCTCAGAAACACAATGCCTGATCAGCAACCTCTCAGAAACACAATGCCCAATCAGCGCCCTCTCAGAAACACCATGCCTACTCAGCACCGTAAACACAAAGCTCGATCAGCACCCTCTCAGAAACACAATGCCGAATAAGCACCCTCTCAGAAACATCATGCCTACTTAGCACCGTAAACACAATGCTTGATCAGCACCCTCTCATAAACACAATGCCCGATCAGCACCCTCTCAGAAACACAATGACAGATCAGCACAGTAAACACAAAACCCGATCAGCACCTTCTCAGAAACACAATGCCCACTCTGCATTTGTAAACACAATGCTCGATCAGCACACTCTCAGAAACACAATGCCCAATCAGTACTCTCTCAGAAACACAATGCCCGCTCAGCCCACTCTCAGAAACACAATGCCCAATCAGCACCCTCTCAGAAACACAATGCCTGATCAGCAACCTCTCAGAAACACAATGCCCAATCAGCGCCCTCTCAGAAACACCATGCCTACTCAGCACCGTAAACACAAAGCTCGATCAGCACCCTCTCAGAAACACAATGCCCGGTCTGCACCCTAAACACAATACCCGCACAACACCCTCTCATAAACACAATGCCCGATCAGCACCCTCTCAGAAACACAATGACAGATCAGCACAGTAAACACAAAACCCGATCAGCACCTTCTCAGAAACACAATGCCCACTCTGCATTTGTAAACACAATGCTAGATCAGCACACTCTCAGAAACACAATGACCAATCAGTACTCTCTCATAAACACAATGCCCGCTCAGCATCCTCTCAGAAACACAATGCCCGATCAGCACCCTCTCAGAAACGGAATGCCTGATCAGCACCCTCTCAGAAACACAATGCCTGACCAGCACCTTCTAGAAACACAATGCCCGATCAGCACCCTCTCAGAAACACAATGCCCGATCAGCACACTCTCAGAAACACAATGACAATTCAGCACAGTAAACACAACACCCGATCAGCACCTTCTCAGAAACACAATGCCCACTCTGCACCGTAAACACAATGCTCGATCAGCACCCTCTCAGAAACACAATGCCCACTCTGCACCGTAAACTCAATGCTCGATCAGCACCCTCTCAGAAACAGAATGCCCACTCAGCACTCTCTCAGAAACACAATGCCTGCTCAACACCCTCTCTCTAACACAATGCCGAATCAACAACCTCTCAGAAACACAATGCCTGATCAGCACCTTCTCAGAAACACAATGCCCGGTCAGCACCCCCTCAGAAACACAATGACTGATCAGCACAGTAAACACAACACCGGATGAGCACCTTCTCAGAAACACAAGCCCACTCTGCACCGTAAACACAATGCTCGATCAGCACCCTCTCAGAAACACAATGCCCGATCAGCACACTCTCAGTAACACAATGACAGATCAGCACAGTAAACACAACACCCGATCAGCACCTTCTCAGAAACACAATGCCCACTCTGCACCGTAAACACAATGCTCGATCAGCACACTCTCAGAAACAGAATGCCCACTCAGCACGCTCTCAGAAACACAAAGCCCACTCAGCCCCCTCTCAGAAACACAATGCCCACTCAGCATCCTCTCAGAAACACAATGCCGAATAAGCACCCTCTCAGAAACATCATGCCTACTTAGCACCGTAAACACAATGCTTGATCAGCACCCTCTCAGAAACACAATGCCCGATCAGCACCCTCTCAGAAACACAATGACAGATCAGCACAGTAAACACAAAACCCGATCTGCACCTTCTCAGAAACACAATGCCCACTCTGCATCGTAAACACAATGCTCGATCAGCACACTCTCAGAAACACAATGCCCAATCAGTACTCTCTCAGAAACACAAATGCCCGCTCAGCCCACTCTCAGAAACACAATGCCCAATCAGCACCCTCTCAGAAACACAATGCCTGATCAGCAACCACTCAGAAACACAATGCCCAATCAGCGCCCTCTCAGAAACACCATGCCTACTCAGCACCGTAAACACAAAGCTCGATCAGCACCCTCTCAGAAACACAATGCCCGGTCTGCACCCTAAACACAATACCCGCACAACACCCTCTCAAAAACACAATGCCCGATCAGCACCCTCTCAGAAACACAATGACAGATCAGCACAGTAAACACAATACCCGCACAACACCCTCTCAAAAACACAATGCCCGATCAGCATCCTCTCAGAAACACAATGCCGAATAAGCACCCTCTCAGAAACATCATGCCTACTTGGCACCGTAAACACAATGCTTGATCAGCACCCTCTCAGAAACACAATGCCCGATCAGCACCCTCTCAGAAACACAATGACAGATCAGCACAGTAAACACAAAACCCGATCTGCACCTTCTCAGAACACAATGCCCACTCTGCATCGTAAACACAATGCTCGATCAGCACACTCTCAGAAACACAATGCCAATCAGTACTCTCTCAGAAACACAATGCCCGCTCAGCCCACTCTCAGAAACACAATGCCCATCAGCACCCTCTCAGAAACACAATGCCTGATCAGCAACCTCTCAGAAACACAATGCCCAATCAGCGCCCTCTCAGAAACACCATGCCTACTCAGCACCGTAAACACAAAGCTCGATCAGCACCCTCTCAGAAACACAATGCCGAATAAGCACCCTCTCAGAACATCATGCCTACTTAGCACCGTAAACACAATGCTTGATCAGCACCCTCTCATAAACACAATGCCCGATCAGCACCCTCTCAGAAACACAATGACAGATCAGCACAGTAAACACAAAACCCGATCAGCACCTTCTCAGAAACACAATGCCCACTCTGCATTTGTAAACACAATGCTCGATCAGCACACTCTCAGAAACACAATGCCCAATCAGTACTCTCTCAGAAACACAATGCCCGCTCAGCCCACTCTCAGAAACACAATGCCCAATCAGCACCCTCTCAGAAACACAATGCCTGATCAGCAACCTCTCAGAAACACAATGCCAATCAGCGCCCTCTCAGAAACACATGCCTACTCAGCACCGTAAACACAAAGCTCGATCAGCACCCTCTCAGAAACACAATGCCCGGTCTGCACCCTAAACACAATACCCGCACAACACCTCTCAAAAACACAATGCCCGATCAGCACCCTCTCAGAAACACAATGACAGATCAGCACAGTAAACACAAAACCCGATCAGCACCTTCTCAGAAACACAATGCCCACTCTGCATTTGTAAACACAATGCTAGATCAGCACACTCTCAGAAACACAATGACCAATCAGTACTCTCTCATAAACACAATGCCCGCTCAGCATCCTCTCAGAAACACAATGCCCGATCAGCACCCTCTCAGAAACGGAATGCCTGATCAGCACCCTCTCAGAAACACAATGCCCACTCTGCACCGTAAACTCAATGCTCGATCAGCACCCTCTCAGAAACAGAATGCCCACTCAGCACTCTCTCAGAAACACAATGCCTGCTCAACACCCTCTCTCTAACACAATGCCGAATCAACAAACTCTCAGAAACACAATGCCTGATCAGCACCTTCTCAGAAACACAATTCCCGATCAGCACCCTCTCAGAAACACAATGCCCGGTCAGCACCCCCCTCAGAAACACAATGACTGATCAGCACAGTAAACACAACACCCGATCAGCACCTTCTCAGAAACACAATGCCCACTCTGCACCGTAAACACAATGCTGGATCAGCACACTCTCAGAAACAGAATGCCCACTCAGCACGCTCTCAGAAACACAAAGCCCACTCAGCCCCCTCTCAGAAACACAATGCCCAATCAGCACCCTCTCAGAAACACAATGCCTGATCAGCACCCTCTGAGAAACACAATGCCCAATCAGCACCCTCTCAGAAACACCATGCCTACTCAGCACCGTAAACGCAATGTTCGATCAGCACGTTCTCAGAAAACACAATGCTGGTCTGCACCCTAAACACAATGCCCGCTCAGCACCCTCTCAGAAACACAATGACAATTCAGCACAGTAAACACAACACCCGATCAGCACCTTCTCAGAAACACAATGCCCCACTCTGCACCGTAAACAGAATGCTCGATCAGCACCCTCTCAGAAACAGAATGCCCACTCAGCACTCTCTCAGAAACAAAAAGCCCACTAAGCCCCCTCTCAGAAACACAGTGCCTGCACAACACCTCTCAGAAACACAATGCCGAATCAACAACCTCTCAGAAACACCATGCCCAATCAGCACCCTCTCAGAAACACAATGCCTGCTCAACACCCTCTCAGAAACACAAAGCCTGCTCAGCACCCTCTCAGAAACACAATCCCTGATCAGCACCTTCTCAGAAACACAATTCCCGATCAGCAACCTCTCAGAAACACAATGCCTGATCAGCACCATCTCAGAAACACAATTCCCGATCAGCACCCTCTCAGAAACACAATGCCTGATCAGCACCTTCTCAGAAACACAATGCCCGATCAGCACCCTCTCCGAAACACAATGCCCGGTCAGCACAGTAAACACAACACCCGATCAGCACCTTCTCAGAAACACAATGCCCACTCAGCACCGTAAACGCAATGTTCGATCAGCACGCTCTCAGAAACACAATGCCTGGTCTGCACCCTAAACACAATGCCCGCTCAGCACCCTCTCAGAAACACAATGCCCGATCAGCACCCTCTCAGAAACACAATGACAGATCAGCACAGTAAACACAACACCCGATCAGCACCTTCTCAGAAACACAATGCCTGATCCGCACCTTCTCAGAAACACAATTCCCGATCAGCACCCTCTCAGAAACACAATGCCTGATCAGCACCTTCTCAGAAACACAATGCCCGATCAGCACCCTCTCAGAAACACAATGACAGATCAGCACAGCAAAAAAAACCCGATCAGCACCTTCTCAGAAACACAATGCCCACTCTGCACCGTAAACACAATGCTCGATCAGCACACTCTCAGAAACAGAATGCCCAATCAGTACTCTCTCAGAAACACAAAGCCCACTCAGCCCCCTCTCAGAAACACAATGCCCACTCAGCATCCTCTCAGAAACACAATGCCGAATAAGCACCCTCTCAGAAACATCATGCCTACTTGGCACCGTAAACACAATGCTTGATCAGCACCCTCTCAGAAACACAATGCCCGATCAGCACCCTCTCAGAAACACAATGACAGATCAGCACAGTAAACACAAAAACCCGATCTGCACCTTCTCAGAAACACTGCCCACTCTGCATCGTAAACACAATGCTCGATCAGCACACTCTCAGAAACACAATGCCCAATCAGTACTCTCTCAGAAACACAATGCCCGCTCAGCCCACTCTCAGAAACACAATGCCCAATCAGCACCCTCTCAGAAACACAATGCCTGATCAGCAACCTCTCAGAAACACAATGCCCAATCAGCGCCCTCTCAGAAACACCATGCCTACTCAGCACCGTAAACACAAAGCTCGATCAGCACCCTCTCAGAAACACAATGCCCGGTCTGCACCCTAAACACAATACCCGCACAACACCCTCTCATAAACACAATGCCCGATCAGCACCCTCTCAGAAACACAATGACAGATCAGCACAGTAAACACAAAACCCGATCAGCACCTTCTCAGAAACACAATGCCCACTCTGCATTTGTAAACACAATGCTAGATCAGCACACTCTCAGAAACACAATGACCAATCAGTACTCTCTCATAAACACAATGCCCGCTCAGCATCCTCTCAGAAACACAATGCCCGATCAGCACCCTCTCAGAAACGGATGCCTGATCAGCACCCTCTCAGAAACACAATGCCTGACCAGCACCTTCTAGAAACACAATGCCCGATCAGCACCCTCTCAGAAACACAATGCCCGATCAGCACACTCTCAGAAACACAATGACAATTCAGCACAGTAAACACAACACCCGATCAGCACCTTCTCAGAAACACAATGACTGATCAGCACAGTAAACACAACACCCGATCAGCACCTTCTCAGAAACACAATGCCCACTCTGCACCGTAAACACAATGCTCGATCAGCACCCTCTCAGAAACACAATGCCCACTCTGCACCGTAAACTCAATGCTCGATCAGCACCCTCTCAGAAACAGAATGCCCACTCAGCACCTCTCTACAAGAAACACAATGCCCGATCAGCACCCTCTCAGAAACACAATGACAGATCAGCACAGTAAACACAAAACCCGATCTGCACCTTCTCAGAAACACAATGCCCACTCTGCATTTGTAAACACAATGCTCGATCAGCACACTCTCAGAAACACAATGCCCAATCAGTACTCTCTCAGAAACACAATGCCCGCTCAGCCCACTCTCAGAAACACAATGCCCAATCAGCACCCTCTCAGAAACACAATGCCTGATCAGCAACCTCTCAGAAACACAATGCCCAATCAGCGCCCTCTCAGAAACACCATGCCTACTCAGCACCGTAAACACAAAGCTCGATCAGCACCCTCTCAGAAACACAATGCCGAATAAGCACCCTCTCAGAAACATCATGCCTACTTAGCACCGTAAACACAATGCTTGATCAGCACCCTCTCATAAACACAATGCCCGATCAGCACCCTCTCAGAAACACAATGAGAGATCAGCACAGTAAACACAACACCGGATCAGCACCTTCTCAGAAACACAATGACTGATCAGCACAGTAAACACAACACCCGATCAGCACCTTCTCAGAAACACAATGCCCGCTCTGCACCGTAAACACAATGCGCGATCAGCACCCTCTCAGAAACACAATGCCCACTCTGCACCGTAAACTCAATGCTCGATCAGCACCCTCTCAGAAACAGAATGCCCACTCAGCACTCTCTCAGAAACACAATGCCTGCTCAACACCCTCTCTCTAACACAATGCCGAATCAACAACCTCTCAGAAACACAATGCCTGATCAGCACCTTCTCAGAAACACAATTCCCGATCAGCACCCTCTCAGAAACACAATGCCCGGTCAGCACCCCCTCAGAAACACAATGACTGATCAGCACAGTAAACACAACACCCGATCAGCACCTTCTCAGAAACACAATGCCCACTCTGCACCGTAAACACAATGCTCGATCAGCACACTCTCAGAAGCAGAATGCCCACTCAGCACACTCTCAGAAACCAAAGCCCACTCAGCCCCCTCTCAGAAGCACAATGCCCACTCAGCACCCTCTCAGAAACACAAGCCCACTCAGCCCCTCTCAGAAGCACAATGCCCAATCAGCACCCTCTGAGAAACACAATGCCCAATCAGCACCCTCTCAGAAACACCATGCCTACTCAGCACCGTAAACGCAATGTTCGATCAGCACGTTCTCAGAAACACAATGCCTGGTCTGCACCCTAAACACAATGCCCAATCAGCGCCCTCTCAGAAACACCATGCCTACTCAGCACCGGTAAACACAAAGCTCGATCAGCACCCTCTCAGAAACACAATGCCGAATAAGCACCCTCTCAGAAACATCATGCCTACTTAGCACCGTAAACACAATGCTTGATCAGCACCCTCTCATAAACACAATGCCCGATCAGCACCCTCTCAGAAACACAATGACAGATCAGCACAGTAAACACAAAACCCGATCAGCACCTTCTCAGAAACACAATGCCCACTCTGCATTTGTAAACACAATGCTAGATCAGCACACTCTCAGAAACACAATGACCAATCAGTACTCTCTCATAAACACAATGCCCGCTCAGCATCCTCTCAGAAACACAATGCCCGATCAGCACCCTCTCAGAAACGGAATGCCTGATCAGCACCCTCTCAGAAACACAATGCCTGACCAGCACCTTCTAGAAACACAATGCCGATCAGCACCCTCTCAGAAACACAATGCCCGATCAGCACACTCTCAGAAACACAATGACAATTCAGCACAGTAAACACAACACCCGATCAGCACCTTCTCAGAAACACAATGCCCACTCTGCACCGTAAACACAATGCTCGATCAGCACCCTCTCAGAAACACAATGCCCACTCTGCACCGTAAACTCAATGCTCGATCAGCACCCTCTCAGAAACAGAATGCCCACTCAGCACTCTCTCAGAAACACAATGCCTGCTCAACACCCTCTCTCTAACACAATGCCGAATCAACAACCTCTCAGAAACACAATGCCTGATCAGCACCTTCTCAGAAACACAATGCCCGGTCAGCACCCCCTCAGAAACACAATGACTGATCAGCACAGTAAACACAACACCGGATGAGCACCTTCTCAGAAACACAAGCCCACTCTGCACCGTAAACACAATGCTCGATCAGCACCCTCTCAGAAACACAATGCCCGATCAGCACACTCTCAGTAACACAATGACAGATCAGCACAGTAAAGACAACACCCGATCAGCACCTTCTCAGAAACACAATGCCCACTCTGCACCGTAAACACAATGCTCGATCAGCACACTCTCAGAAACAGAATGCCCACTCAGCACGCTCTCAGAAACACAAAGCCCACTCAGCCCCCTCTCAGAAACACAATGCCCACTCAGCATCCTCTCAGAAACACAATGCCGAATAAGCACCCTCTCAGAAACATCATGCCTACTTAGCACCGTAAACACAATGCTTGATCAGCACCCTCTCAGAAACACAATGCCCGATCAGCACCCTCTCAGAAACACAATGACAGATCAGCACAGTAAACACAAAACCCGATCTGCACCTTCTCAGAAACACAATGCCCACTCTGCATCGTAAACACAATGCTCGATCAGCACACTCTCAGAAACACAATGCCCAATCAGTACTCTCTCAGAAACACAATGCCCGCTCAGCCCACTCTCAGAAACACAATGCCCAATCAGCACCCTCTCAGAAACACAATGCCTGATCAGCAACCACTCAGAAACACAATGCCCAATCAGCGCCCTCTCAGAAACACCATGCCTACTCAGCACCGTAAACACAAAGCTCGATCAGCACCCTCTCAGAAACACAATGCCCGGTCTGCACCCTAAACACAATACCCGCACAACACCCTCTCAAAAACACAATGCCCGATCAGCACCCTCTCAGAAACACAATGACAGATCAGCACAGTAAACACAAAACCCGATCAGCACCTTCTCAGAAACACAATGCCCACTCTGCATTTGTAAACACAATGCTAGATCAGCACACTCTCAGAAACACAATGACCAATCAGTACTCTCTCATAAACACAATGCCCGCTCAGCATCCTCTCAGAAACACAATGCCCGATCAGCACCCTCTCAGAAACGGAATGCCTGATCAGCACCCTCTCAGAAACACAATGCCCACTCTGCACCGTAAACTCAATGCTCGATCAGCACCCTCTCAGAAACAGAATGCCCACTCAGCACTCTCTCAGAAACACAATGCCTGCTCAACACCCTCTCTCTAACACAATGCCGAATCAACAACCTCTCAGAAACACAATGCCTGATCAGCACCTTCTCAGAAACACAATTCCCGATCAGCACCCTCTCAGAAACACAATGCCCGGTCAGCACCCCCTCAGAAACACAATGACTGATCAGCACAGTAAACACAACACCCGATCAGCACCTTCTCAGAAACACAATGCCCACTCTGCACCGTAAACACAATGCTCGATCAGCACACTCTCAGAAACAGAATGCCCACTCAGCACCCTCTCAGAAACACAAAGCCCACTCAGCCCCCTCTCAGAAGCACAATGCCCAATCAGCCCCCTCTCAGAAACACAATGCCCAATCAGCACCCTCTCAGAAACACAATGCCCAATCAGCACCCTCTGAGAAACACAATGCCCAATCAGCACCCTCTCAGAAACACCATGCCTACTCAGCACCGTAAACGCAATGTTCGATCAGCACGTTCTCAGAAACACAATGCCTGGTCTGCACCCTAAACACAATGCCCGCTCAGCACCCTCTCAGAAACACAATGACAGATCAGCACAGTAAACACAACACCCGATCAGCACCTTCTCAGAAACACAATGCCTGATCCGCACCTTCTCAGAAACACAATTCCCGATCAGCACCCTCTCAGAAACACAATGCCTGATCAGCACCTTCTCAGAAACACAATGCCCGATCAGCACCCTCTCAGAAACACAATGACAGATCAGCAGAGCAAAAAAACCCGATCAGCACCTTCTCAGAAACACAATGCCCACTCTGCATCGTAAACACAATGCTCGATCAGCACACTCTCAGAAACACAATGCCCAATCAGTAGTCTCTGAGAAACTCAATGCCCGCTCAGCCCACTCTCAGAAACACAATGCCCAATCAGCACCCTCTCAGAAACACAATGCCTGCTGAACACCCGCTCAGAAACAGAATGCCCGATCAGCACCCTCTCATAAACACAATGCCCGCTCAGCATCCTCTCAGAAACACAATGACAATTCAGCACAGTAAACACAACACCCGATCAGCACCTTCTCAGAAACACAATGCCCACTCTGCACCGTAAACAGAATGCTCGATCAGCACCCTCTCAGAAACAGAATGCCCACTCAGCACTCTCTCAGAAACAAAAAGCCCACTAAGCCCCCTCTCAGAAACACAGTGCCTGCACAACACCCTCTCAGAAACACAATGCCGAATCAACAACCTCTCAGAAACACCATGCCCAATCAGCACCCTCTCAGAAACACAATGCCTGCTCAACACCCTCTCAGAAACACAAAGCCTGCTCAGCACCCTCTCAGAAACACAATCCCTGATCAGCACCTTCTCAGAAACACAATTCCCGATCAGCAACCTCTCAGAAACACAATGCCTGATCAGCACCATCTCAGAAACACAATTCCCGATCAGCACCCTCTCAGAAACACAATGCCTGATCAGCACCTTCTCAGAAACACAATGCCCGATCAGCACCCTCTCCGAAACACAATGCCCGGTCAGCACAGTAAACACAACACCCGATCAGCACCTTCTCAGAAACACAATGCCCACTCTGTTCCGTAAACACAATGCTCGATCAGCACCCTCTCAGAAACACAAAGCCCACTCAGCACCGTAAACGCAATGTTCGATCAGCACGCTCTCAGAAACACAATGCCTGGTCTGCACCCTAAACACAATGCCCGCTCAGCACCCTCTCAGAAACACAATGCCCGATCAGCACCCTCTCAGAAACACAATGACAGATCAGCACAGTAAACACAACACCCGATCAGCACCTTCTCAGAAACACAATGCCTGATCCGCACCTTCTCAGAAACACAATTCCCGATCAGCACCCTCTCAGAAACACAATGCCTGATCAGCACCTTCTCAGAAACACAATGCCCGATCAGCACCCTCTCAGAAACACAATGACAGATCAGCACAGCAAAAAAACCCGATCAGCACCTTCTCAGAAACACAATGCCCACTCTGCACCGTAAACACAATGCTCGATCAGCACACTCTCAGAAACAGAATGCCCAATCAGTACTCTCTCAGAAACACAAAGCCCACTCAGCCCCCTCTCAGAAACACAATGCCCACTCAGCATCCTCTCAGAAACACAATGCCGAATAAGCACCCTCTCAGAAACATCATGCCTACTTGGCACCGTAAACACAATGCTTGATCAGCACCCTCTCAGAAACACAATGCCCGATCAGCACCCTCTCAGAAACACAATGACAGATCAGCACAGTAAACACAAAACCCGATCTGCACCTTCTCAGAAACACAATGCCCACTCTGCATCGTAAACACAATGCTCGATCAGCACACTCTCAGAAACACAATGCCCAATCAGTACTCTCTCAGAAACACAATGCCCGCTCAGCCCACTCTCAGAAACACAATGCCCAATCAGCACCCTCTCAGAAACACAATGCCTGATCAGCAACCTCTCAGAAACACAATGCCCAATCAGCGCCCTCTCAGAAACACCATGCCTACTCAGCACCGTAAACACAAAGCTCGATCAGCACCCTCTCAGAAACACAATGCCCGGTCTGCACCCTAAACACAATACCCGCACAACACCCTCTCATAAACACAATGCCCGATCAGCACCCTCTCAGAAACACAATGACAGATCAGCACAGTAAACACAAAACCCGATCAGCACCTTCTCAGAAACACAATGCCCACTCTGCATTTGTAAACACAATGCTAGATCAGCACACTCTCAGAAACACAATGACCAATCAGTACTCTCTCATAAACACAATGCCCGCTCAGCATCCTCTCAGAAACACAATGCCCGATCAGCACCCTCTCAGAAACGGAATGCCTGATCAGCACCCTCTCAGAAACACAATGCCTGACCAGCACCTTCTAGAAACACAATGCCCGATCAGCACCCTCTCAGAAACACAATGCCCGATCAGCACACTCTCAGAAACACAATGACAATTCAGCACAGTAAACACAACACCCGATCAGCACCTTCTCAGAAACACAATGACTGATCAGCACAGTAAACACAACACCCGATCAGCACCTTCTCAGAAACACAATGCCCACTCTGCACCGTAAACACAATGCTCGATCAGCACCCTCTCAGAAACACAATGCCCACTCTGCACCGTAAACTCAATGCTCGATCAGCACCCTCTCAGAAACAGAATGCCCACTCAGCACTCTCTCAGAAACACAATGCCCGATCAGCACCCTCTCAGAAACACAATGACAGATCAGCACAGTAAACACAAAACCCGATCTGCACCTTCTCAGAAACACAATGCCCACTCTGCATCGTAAACACAATGCTCGATCAGCACACTCTCAGAAACACAATGCCCAATCAGTACTCTCTCAGAAACACAATGCCCGCTCAGCCCACTCTCAGAAACACAATGCCCAATCAGCACCCTCTCAGAAACACAATGCCTGATCAGCAACCTCTCAGAAACACAATGCCCAATCAGCGCCCTCTCAGAAACACCATGCCTACTCAGCACCGTAAACACAAAGCTCGATCAGCACCCTCTCAGAAACACAATGCCGAATAAGCACCCTCTCAGAAACATCATGCCTACTTAGCACCGTAAACACAATGCTTGATCAGCACCCTCTCATAAACACAATGCCCGATCAGCACCCTCTCAGAAACACAATGACAGATCAGCACAGTAAACACAAAACCCGATCTGCACCTTCTCAGAAACACAATGCCCACTCTGCATCGTAAACACAATGCTCGATCAGCACACTCTCAGAAACACAATGCCCAATCAGTACTCTCTCAGAAACACAATGCCCGCTCAGCCCACTCTCAGAAACACAATGCCCAATCAGCACCCTCTCAGAAACACAATGCCTGATCAGCAACCTCTCAGAAACACAATGCCCAATCAGCGCCCTCTCAGAAACACCATGCCTACTCAGCACCGTAAACACAAAGCTCGATCAGCACCCTCTCAGAAACACAATGCCCGGTCTGCACCCTAAACACAATACCCGCACAACACCCTCTCATAAACACAATGCCCGATCAGCACCCTCTCAGAAACACAATGACAGATCAGCACAGTAAACACAAAACCCGATCAGCACCTTCTCAGAAACACAATGCCCACTCTGCATTTGTAAACACAATGCTAGATCAGCACACTCTCAGAAACACAATGACCAATCAGTACTCTCTCATAAACACAATGCCCGCTCAGCATCCTCTCAGAAACACAATGCCCGATCAGCACCCTCTCAGAAACGGAATGCCTGATCAGCACCCTCTCAGAAACACAATGCCTGACCAGCACCTTCTAGAAACACAATGCCCGATCAGCACCCTCTCAGAAACACAATGCCCGATCAGCACACTCTCAGAAACACAATGACAATTCAGCACAGTAAACACAACACCCGATCAGCACCTTCTCAGAAACACAATGACTGATCAGCACAGTAAACACAACACCCGATCAGCACCTTCTCAGAAACACAATGCCCACTCTGCACCGTAAACACAATGCTCGATCAGCACCCTCTCAGAAACACAATGCCCACTCTGCACCGTAAACTCAATGCTCGATCAGCACCCTCTCAGAAACAGAATGCCCACTCAGCACTCTCTCAGAAACACAATGCCCGATCAGCACCCTCTCAGAAACACAATGACAGATCAGCACAGTAAACACAAAACCCGATCTGCACCTTCTCAGAAACACAATGCCCACTCTGCATCGTAAACACAATGCTCGATCAGCACACTCTCAGAAACACAATGCCCAATCAGTACTCTTTCAGAAACACAATGCCCGCTCAGCCCACTCTCAGAAACACAATGCCCAATCAGCACCCTCTCAGAAACACAATGCCTGATCAGCAACCTCTCAGAAACACAATGCCCAATCAGCGCCCTCTCAGAAACACCATGCCTACTCAGCACCGTAAACACAAAGCTCGATCAGCACCCTCTCAGAAACACAATGCCGAATAAGCACCCTCTCAGAAACATCATGCCTACTTAGCACCGTAAACACAATGCTTGATCAGCACCCTCTCATAAACACAATGCCCGATCAGCACCCTCTCAGAAACACAATGAGAGATCAGCACAGTAAACACAACACCGGATCAGCACCTTCTCAGAAACACAATGACTGATCAGCACAGTAAACACAACACCCGATCAGCACCTTCTCAGAAACACAATGCCCGCTCTGCACCGTAAACACAATGCGCGATCAGCACCCTCTCAGAAACACAATGCCCACTCTGCACCGTAAACTCAATGCTCGATCAGCACCCTCTCAGAAACAGAATGCCCACTCAGCACTCTCTCAGAAACACAATGCCTGCTCAACACCCTCTCTCTAACACAATGCCGAATCAACAACCTCTCAGAAACACAATGCCTGATCAGCACCTTCTCAGAAACACAATTCCCGATCAGCACCCTCTCAGAAACACAATGCCCGGTCAGCACCCCCTCAGAAACACAATGACTGATCAGCACAGTAAACACAACACCCGATCAGCACCTTCTCAGAAACACAATGCCCACTCTGCACCGTAAACACAATGCTCGATCAGCACACTCTCAGAAACAGAATGCCCACTCAGCACCCTCTCAGAAACACAAAGCCCACTCAGCCCCCTCTCAGAAGCACAATGCCCAATCAGCACCCTCTGAGAAACACAATGCCCAATCAGCACCCTCTCAGAAACACCATGCCTACTCAGCACCGTAAACGCAATGTTCGATCAGCACGTTCTCAGAAACACAATGCCTGGTCTGCACCCTAAACACAATGCCCGCTCAGCACCCTCTCAGAAACACAATGACAGATCAGCACAGTAAACACAACACCCGATCAGCACCTTCTCAGAAACACAATGCCTGATCCGCACCTTCTCAGAAACACAATTCCCGATCAGCACCCTCTCAGAAACACAATGCCTGATCAGCACCTTCTCAGAAACACAATGCCCGATCAGCACCCTCTCAGAAACACAATGACAGATCAGCAGAGCAAAAAAACCCGATCAGCACCTTCTCAGAAACACAATGCCCACTCTGCATCGTAAACACAATGCTCGATCAGCACACTCTCAGAAACACAATGCCCAATCAGTAGTCTCTGAGAAACTCAATGCCCGCTCAGCCCACTCTCAGAAACACAATGCCCAATCAGCACCCTCTCAGAAACACAATGCCTGCTGAACACCCGCTCAGAAACAGAATGCCCGATCAGCACCCTCTCATAAACACAATGCCCGCTCAGCATCCTCTCAGAAACACAATGACAATTCAGCACAGTAAACACAACACCCGATCAGCACCTTCTCAGAAACACAATGCCCACTCTGCACCGTAAACAGAATGCTCGATCAGCACCCTCTCAGAAACAGAATGCCCACTCAGCACTCTCTCAGAAACAAAAAGCCCACTAAGCCCCCTCTCAGAAACACAGTGCCTGCACAACACCCTCTCAGAAACACAATGCCCGATCAGCACCCCCTCAGAAACACAATGACTGATCAGCACAGTAAACACAACACCCGATCAGCACCTTCTCAGAAACACAATGCCCACTCTGCACCGTAAACACAATGCTCGATCAGCACACTCTCAGAAACAGAATGCCCACTCAGCACTCTCTCAGAAACACAAAGCCCACTCAGCCCCCTCTCAGAAGCACAATGCCCAATCAGCACCCTCTGAGAAACACAATGCCCGATCAGCACCTTCTCAGAAACACAATGCCCACTCTGCACCGTAAACACAATGCTCGATCAGCACACTCTCAGAAACAGAATGCCCACTCAGCACTCTCTCAGAAACACAATGCCTGCTCAACACCCTCTCTCTAACACAATGTCGAATCAACAACCTCTCAGAAACACAATGCCTGATCAGCACCTTCTCAGAAACACAATTCCCGATCAGCACCCTCTCAGAAACACAATGCCCGATCAGCACCCCCTCAGAAACACAATGACTGATCAGCACAGTAAACACAACACCCGATCAGCACCTTCTCAGAAACACAATGCCCACTCTGCACCGTAAACACAATGCTCGATCAGCACACTCTCAGAAATACAAAGCCCACTCAGCCCCCTCTCAGAAGCACAATGCCCAATAAGCACCCTCTCAGAAACACAATGCCCAATAAGCACCCTCTCAGAAACACAATGCCCAATCAGCACCCTCTGAGAAACACAATGCCCGATCAGCACCTTCTCAGAAACACAATGCCCACTCTGCACCGTAAACACAATGCTCGATCAGCACACTCTCAGAAACAGAATGCCCACTCAGCACGCTCTCAGAAACACAAAGCCCACTCAGCCCCCTCTCAGAAACACAATGCCCACTCAGCATCCTCTCAGAAACACAATGCCGAATAAGCACCCTCTCAGAAACATCATGCCTACTTAGCACCGTAAACACAATGCTTGATCAGCACCCTCTCAGAAACACAATGCCCGATCAGCACCCTCTCAGAAACACAATGACAGATCAGCACAGTAAACACAAAACCCGATCTGCACCTTCTCAGAAACACAATGCCCACTCTGCATCGTAAACACAATGCTCGATCAGCACACTCTCAGAAACACAATGCCCAATCAGTACTCTCTCAGAAACACAATGCCCGCTCAGCCCACTCTCAGAAACACAATGCCCAATCAGCACCCTCTCAGAAACACAATGCCTGATCAGCAACCACTCAGAAACACAATGCCCAATCAGCGCCCTCTCAGAAACACCATGCCTACTCAGCACCGTAAACACAAAGTTCGATCAGCACCCTCTCAGAAACACAATGCCCGGTCTGCACCCTAAACACAATACCCGCACAACACCCTCTCAAAAACACAATGCCCGATCAGCCCCCTCTCAGAAGCACAATGCCCAATAAGCACCCTCTCAGAAACACAATGCCCAATCAGCACCCTCTGAGAAACACAATGCCCAATCAGCACCCTCTCAGAAACACCATGCCTACTCAGCACCGTAAACGCAATGTTCGATCAGCACGTTCTCAGAAACACAATGCCTGGTCTGCACCCTAAACACAATGCCCGCTCAGCTCCCTCTCAGAAACACAATGACAGATCAGCACAGTAAACACAACACCCGATCAGCACCTTCTCAGAAACACAATGCCTGATCCGCACCTTCTCAGAAACACAATTCCCGATCAGCACCCTCTCAGAAACACAATGCCTGATCAGCACCTTCTCAGAAACACAATGCCCGATCAGCACCCTCTCAGAAACACAATGACAGATCAGCAGAGCAAAAAAACCCGATCAGCACCTTCTCAGAAACACAATGCCCACTCTGCATCGTAAACACAATGCTCGATCAGCACACTCTCAGAAACACAATGCCCAATCAGTAGTCTCTGAGAAACTCAATGCCCGCTCAGCCCACTCTCAGAAACACAATGCCCAATCAGCACCCTCTCAGAAACACAATGCCTGCTGAACACCCGCTCAGAAACAGAATGCCCGATCAGCACCCTCTCATAAACACAATGCCCGCTCAGCATCCTCTCAGAAACACAATGACAATTCAGCACAGTAAACACAACACCCGATCAGCACCTTCTCAGAAACACAATGCCCACTCTGCACCGTAAACAGAATGCTCGATCAGCACCCTCTCAGAAACACAATCCCTGATCAGCACCTTCTCAGAAACACAATTCCCGATCAGCAACCTCTCAGAAACACAATGCCTGATCAGCACCATCTCAGAAACACAATTCCCGATCAGCACCTTCTCAGAAACACAATGCCTGATCAGCACCCTCTCCGAAACACAATGCCCGGTCAGCACAGTAAACACAACACCCGATCAGCACCTTCTCAGAAACACAAAGCCCACTCAGCACCGTAAACGCAATGTTTGATCAGCACGCTCTCAGAAACACAATGCCTGGTCTGCACCCTAAACACAATGCCCGCTCAGCACCCTCTCAGAAACACAATGACAGATCAGCACAGTAAACACAACACCCGATCAGCACCTTCTCAGAAACACAATGCCTGATCCGCACCTTCTCAGAAACACAATTCCCGATCAGCACCCTCTCAGAAACACAATGCCTGATCAGCACCTTCTCAGAAACACAATGCCCGATCAGCACCCTCTCAGAAACACAATGACAGATCAGCACAGCAAAAAAACCCGATCAGCACCTTCTCAGAAACACAATGCCCACTCTGCACCGTAAACACAATGCTCGATCAGCACACTCTCAGAAACAGAATGCCCACTCAGCACGCTCTCAGAAACACAAAGCCCACTCAGCCCCCTCTCAGAAACACAATGCCCACTCAGCATCCTCTCAGAAACACAATGCCGAATAAGCACCCTCTCAGAAACATCATGCCTACTTGGCACCGTAAACACAATGCTTGATCAGCACCCTCTCAGAAACACAATGCCCGATCAGCACCCTCTCAGAAACACAATGACAGATCAGCACAGTAAACACAAAACCCGATCTGCACCTTCTCAGAAACACAATGCCCACTCTGCATCGTAAACACAATGCTCGATCAGCACACTCTCAGAAACACAATGCCCAATCAGTACTCTCTCAGAAACACAATGCCCGCTCAGCCCACTCTCAGAAACACAATGCCCAATCAGCACCCTCTCAGAAACACAATGCCTGATCAGCAACCTCTCAGAAACACAATGCCCAATCAGCGCCCTCTCAGAAACACCATGCCTACTCAGCACCGTAAACACAAAGCTCGATCAGCACCCTCTCAGAAACACAATGCCGAATAAGCACCCTCTCAGAAACATCATGCCTACTTAGCACCGTAAACACAATGCTTGATCAGCACCCTCTCATAAACACAATGCCCGATCAGCACCCTCTCAGAAACACAATGACAGATCAGCACAGTAAACACAAAACCCGATCAGCACCTTCTCAGAAACACAATGCCCACTCTGCATTTGTAAACACAATGCTCGATCAGCACACTCTCAGAAACACAATGCCCAATCAGTACTCTCTCAGAAACACAATGCCCGCTCAGCCCACTCTCAGAAACACAATGCCCAATCAGCACCCTCTCAGAAACACAATGCCTGATCAGCAACCTCTCAGAAACACAATGCCCAATCAGCGCCCTCTCAGAAACACCATGCCTACTCAGCACCGTAAACACAAAGCTCGATCAGCACCCTCTCAGAAACACAATGCCCGGTCTGCACCCTAAACACAATACCCGCACAACACCCTCTCATAAACACAATGCCCGATCAGCACCCTCTCAGAAACACAATGACAGATCAGCACAGTAAACACAAAACCCGATCAGCACCTTCTCAGAAACACAATGCCCACTCTGCATTTGTAAACACAATGCTAGATCAGCACACTCTCAGAAACACAATGACCAATCAGTACTCTCTCATAAACACAATGCCCGCTCAGCATCCTCTCAGAAACACAATGCCCGATCAGCACCCTCTCAGAAACGGAATGCCTGATCAGCACCCTCTCAGAAACACAATGCCTGACCAGCACCTTCTAGAAACACAATGCCCGATCAGCACCCTCTCAGAAACACAATGCCCGATCAGCACACTCTCAGAAACACAATGCCCACTCTGCACCGTAAACTCAATGCTCGATCAGCACCCTCTCAGAAACAGAATGCCCACTCAGCACACTCTCAGAAACACAATGCCCACTCTGCACCGTAAACACAATGCTCGATCAGCACCCTCTCAGAAACACAATGCCCACTCTGCACCGTAAACTCAATGCTCGATCAGCACCCTCTCAGAAACAGAATGCCCACTCAGCACTCTCTCAGAAACACAATGCCTGCTCAACACCCTCTCTCTAACACAATGCCGAATCAACAACCTCTCAGAAACACAATGCCTGATTAGCACCTTCTCAGAAACACAATGCCCGGTCAGCACCCCCTCAGAAACACAATGACTGATCAGCACAGTAAACACAACACCGGATGAGCACCTTCTCAGAAACACAATGCCCACTCTGCACCGTAAACACAATGCTCGATCAGCACCCTCTCAGAAACACAATGCCCGATCAGCACACTCTCAGTAACACAATGACAGATCAGCACAGTAAAGACAACACCCGATCAGCACCTTCTCAGAAACACAATGCCCACTCTGCACCGTAAACACAATGCTCGATCAGCACACTCTCAGAAACAGAATGCCCACTCAGCACGCTCTCAGAAACACAAAGCCCACTCAGCCCCCTCTCAGAAACACAATGCCCACTCAGCATCCTCTCAGAAACACAATGCCGAATAAGCACCCTCTCAGAAACATCATGCCTACTTAGCACCGTAAACACAATGCTTGATCAGCACCCTCTCAGAAACACAATGCCCGATCAGCACCCTCTCAGAAACACAATGACAGATCAGCACAGTAAACACAAAACCCGATCTGCACCTTCTCAGAAACACAATGCCCACTCTGCATCGTAAACACAATGCTCGATCAGCACACTCTCAGAAACACAATGCCCAATCAGTACTCTCTCAGAAACACAATGCCCGCTCAGCCCACTCTCAGAAACACAATGCCCAATCAGCACCCTCTCAGAAACACAATGCCTGATCAGCAACCACTCAGAACACAATGCCCAATCAGCGCCCTCTCAGAAACACCATGCCTACTCAGCACCGTAAACACAAAGCTCGATCAGCACCCTCTCAGAAACACAATGCCCGGTCTGCACCCTAAACACAATACCCGCACAACACCCTCTCAAAAACACAATGCCCGATCAGCACCCTCTCAGAAACACAATGACAGATCAGCACAGTAAACACAAAACCCGATCAGCACCTTCTCAGAAACACAATGCCCACTCTGCATTTGTAAACACAATGCTAGATCAGCACACTCTCAGAAACACAATGACCAATCAGTACTCTCTCATAAACACAATGCCCGCTCAGCATCCTCTCAGAAACACAATGCCCGATCAGCACCCTCTCAGAAACGGAATGCCTGATCAGCACCCTCTCAGAAACACAATGCCCACTCTGCACCGTAAACTCAATGCTCGATCAGCACCCTCTCAGAAACAGAATGCCCACTCTGCACTCTCTCAGAAACACAATGCCTGCTCAACACCCTCTCTCTAACACAATGCCGAATCAACAACCTCTCAGAAACACAATGCCTGATCAGCACCTTCTCAGAAACACAATTCCCGATCAGCACCCTCTCAGAAACACAATGCCCGGTCAGCACCCCCTCAGAAACACAATGACTGATCAGCACAGTAAACACAACACCCGATCAGCACCTTCTCAGAAACACAATGCCCACTCTGCACCGTAAACACAATGCTCGATCAGCACACTCTCAGAAACAGAATGCCCACTCAGCACCCTCTCAGAAACACAAAGCCCACTCTGCCCCCTCTCAGAAGCACAATGCCCAATCAGCACCCTCTGAGAAACACAATGCCCAATCAGCACCCTCTCAGAAACACCATGCCTACTCAGCACCGTAAACGCAATGTTCGATCAGCACGTTCTCAGAAACACAATGCCTGGTCTGCACCCTAAACACAATGCCCGCTCAGCACCCTCTCAGAAACACAATGACAGATCAGCACAGTAAACACAACACCCGATCAGCACCTTCTCAGAAACACAATGCCTGATCCGCACCTTCTCAGAAACACAATTCCCGATCAGCACCCTCTCAGAAACACAATGCCTGATCAGCACCTTCTCAGAAACACAATGCCCGATCAGCACCCTCTCAGAAACACAATGACAGATCAGCAGAGCAAAAAAACCCGATCAGCACCTTCTCAGAAACACAATGCCCACTCTGCATCGTAAACACAATGCTCGATCAGCACACTCTCAGAAACACAATGCCCAATCAGTAGTCTCTGAGAAACTCAATGCCCGCTCAGCCCACTCTCAGAAACACAATGCCCAATCAGCACCCTCTCAGAAACACAATGCCTGCTGAACACCCGCTCAGAAACAGAATGCCCGATCAGCACCCTCTCATAAACACAATGCCCGCTCAGCATCCTCTCAGAAACACAATGACAATTCAGCACAGTAAACACAACACCCGATCAGCACCTTCTCAGAAACACAATGCCCACTCTGCACCGTAAACAGAATGCTCGATCAGCACCCTCTCAGAAACAGAATGCCCACTCAGCACTCTCTCAGAAACAAAAAGCCCACTAAGCCCCCTCTCAGAAACACAATGCCCAACAACACCCTCTCAGAAACACAATGCCGAATCAACAACCTCTCAGAAACACCATGCCCAATCAGCACCCTCTCAGAAACACAATGCCTGCTCAACACCCTCTCAGAAACACAAAGCCTGCTCAGCACCCTCTCAGAAACACAATCCCTGATCAGCACCTTCTCAGAAACACAATTCCCGATCAGCAACCTCTCAGAAACACAATGCCTGATCAGCACCATCTCAGAAACACAATTCCCGATCAGCACCCTCTCAGAAACCCAATGCCTGATCAGCACCTTCTCAGAAACACAATGCCCGATCAGCACCCTCTCCGAAACACAATGCCCGGTCAGCACAGTAAACACAACACCCGATCAGCACCTTCTCAGAAACACAATGCCCACTCTGTTCCGTAAACACAATGCTCGATCAGCACCCTCTCAGAAACACAAAGCCCACTCAGCACCGTAAACGCAATGTTCGATCAGCACGCTCTCAGAAACACAATGCCTGGTCTGCACCCTAAACACAATGCCCGCTCAGCACCCTCTCAGAAACACAATGCCCGATCAGCACCCTCTCAGAAACACAATGACAGATCAGCACAGTAAACACAACACCCGATCAGCACCTTCTCAGAAACACAATGCCTGATCCGCACCTTCTCAGAAACACAATTCCCGATCCGCACCCTCTCAGAAACACAATGCCTGATCAGCACCTTCTCAGAAACACAATGCCCGATCAGCACCCTCTCAGAAACACAATGACAGATCAGCACAGCAAAAAAACCCGATCAGCACCTTCTCAGAAACACAATGCCCACTCTGCACCGTAAACACAATGCTCGATCAGCACACTCTCAGAAACAGAATGCCCAATCAGTACTCTCTCAGAAACACAAAGCCCACTCAGCCCCCTCTCAGAAACACAATGCCCACTCAGCATCCTCTCAGAAACACAATGCCGAATAAGCACCCTCTCAGAAACATCATGCCTACTTGGCACCGTAAACACAATGCTTGATCAGCACCCTCTCAGAAACACAATGCCCGATCAGCACCCTCTCAGAAACACAATGACAGATCAGCACAGTAAACACAAAACCCGATCTGCACCTTCTCAGAAACACAATGCCCACTCTGCATCGTAAACACAATGCTCGATCAGCACACTCTCAGAAACACAATGCCCAATCAGTACTCTCTCAGAAACACAATGCCCGCTCAGCCCACTCTCAGAAACACAATGCCCAATCAGCACCCTCTCAGAAACACAATGCCTGATCAGCGCCCTCTCAGAAACACCATGCCTACTCAGCACCGTAAACACAAAGCTCGATCAGCACCCTCTCAGAAACACAATGCCCGGTCTGCACCCTAAACACAATACCCGCACAACACCCTCTCATAAACACAATGCCCGATCAGCACCCTCTCAGAAACACAATGACAGATCAGCACAGTAAACACAAAACCCGATCAGCACCTTCTCAGAAACACAATGCCCACTCTGCATTTGTAAACACAATGCTAGATCAGCACACTCTCAGAAACACAATGACCAATCAGTACTCTCTCATAAACACAATGCCCGCTCAGCATCCTCTCAGAAACACAATGCCCGATCAGCACCCTCTCAGAAACGGAATGCCTGATCAGCACCCTCTCAGAAACACAATGCCTGACCAGCACCTTCTAGAAACACAATGCCCGATCAGCACCCTCTCAGAAACACAATGCCCGATCAGCACACTCTCAGAAACACAATGACAATTCAGCACAGTAAACACAACACCCGATCAGCACCTTCTCAGAAACACAATGACTGATCAGCACAGTAAACACAACACCCGATCAGCACCTTCTCAGAAACACAATGCCCACTCTGCACCGTAAACACAATGCTCGATCAGCACCCTCTCAGAAACACAATGCCCACTCTGCACCGTAAACTCAATGCTCGATCAGCACCCTCTTAGAAACAGAATGCCCACTCAGCACTCTCTCAGAAACACAATGCCCGATCAGCACCCTCTCAGAAACACAATGACAGATCAGCACAGTAAACACAAAACCCGATCTGCACCTTCTCAGAAACACAATGCCCACTCTGCATCGTAAACACAATGCTCGATCAGCACACTCTCAGAAACACAATGCCCAATCAGTACTCTCTCAGAAACACAATGCCCGCTCAGCCCACTCTCAGAAACACAATGCCCAATCAGCACCCTCTCAGAAACACAATGCCTGATCAGCAACCTCTCAGAAACACAATGCCCAATCAGCGCCCTCTCAGAAACACCATGCCTACTCAGCACCGTAAACACAAAGCTCGATCAGCACCCTCTCAGAAACACAATGCCGAATAAGCACCCTCTCAGAAACATCATGCCTACTTAGCACCGTAAACACAATGCTTGATCAGCACCCTCTCATAAACACAATGCCCGATCAGCACCCTCTCAGAAACACAATGACAGATCAGCACAGTAAACACAAAACCCGATCAGCACCTTCTCAGAAACACAATGCCCACTCTGCATTTGTAAACACAATGCTCGATCAGCACACTCTCAGAAACACAATGCCCAATCAGTACTCTCTCAGAAACACAATGCCCGCTCAGCCCACTCTCAGAAACACAACACCCGATCAGCACCTTCTCAGAAACACAATGCCCACTCTGTTCCGTAAACACAATGCTCGATCAGCACCCTCTCAGAAACACCATGCCTACTCAGCACCGTAAACGCAATGTTCGATCAGCACGTTCTCAGAAACACAATGCCTGGTCTGCACCCTAAACACAATGCCCGCTCAGCACCCTCTCAGAAACACAATGACAGATCAGCACAGTAAACACAACACCCGATCAGCACCTTCTCAGAAACACAATGCCTGATCCGCACCTTCTCAGAAACACAATTCCCGATCAGCACCCTCTCAGAAACACAATGCCTGATCAGCACCTTCTCAGAAACACAATGCCCGATCAGCACCCTCTCAGAAACACAATGACAGATCAGCAGAGCAAAAAAACCCGATCAGCACCTTCTCAGAAACACAATGCCCACTCTGCATCGTAAACACAATGCTCGATCAGCACACTCTCAGAAACACAATGCCCAATCAGTAGTCTCTGAGAAACTCAATGCCCGCTCAGCCCACTCTCAGAAACACAATGCCCAATCAGCACCCTCTCAGAAACACAATGCCTGCTGAACACCCGCTCAGAAACAGAATGCCCGATCAGCACCCTCTCATAAACACAATGCCCGCTCAGCATCCTCTCAGAAACACAATGACAATTCAGCACAGTAAACACAACACCCGATCAGCACCTTCTCAGAAACACAATGCCCACTCTGCACCGTAAACAGAATGCTCGATCAGCACCCTCTCAGAAACAGAATGCCCACTCAGCACTCTCTCAGAAACAAAAAGCCCACTAAGCCCCCTCTCAGAAACACAATGCCCAACAACACCCTCTCAGAAACACAATGCCGAATCAACAACCTCTCAGAAACACCATGCCCAATCAGCACCCTCTCAGAAACACAATGCCTGCTCAACACCCTCTCAGAAACACAAAGCCTGCTCAGCACCCTCTCAGAAACACAATCCCTGATCAGCACCTTCTCAGAAACACAATTCCCGATCAGCAACCTCTCAGAAACACAATGCCTGATCAGCACCATCTCAGAAACACAATTCCCGATCAGCACCCTCTCAGAAACCCAATGCCTGATCAGCACCTTCTCAGAAACACAATGCCCGATCAGCACCCTCTCCGAAACACAATGCCCGGTCAGCACAGTAAACACAACACCCGATCAGCACCTTCTCAGAAACACAATGCCCACTCTGTTCCGTAAACACAATGCTCGATCAGCACCCTCTCAGAAACACAAAGCCCACTCAGCACCGTAAACGCAATGTTCGATCAGCACGCTCTCAGAAACACAATGCCTGGTCTGCACCCTAAACACAATGCCCGCTCAGCACCCTCTCAGAAACACAATGCCCGATCAGCACCCTCTCAGAAACACAATGACAGATCAGCACAGTAAACACAACACCCGATCAGCACCTTCTCAGAAACACAATGCCTGATCCGCACCTTCTCAGAAACACAATTCCCGATCCGCACCCTCTCAGAAACACAATGCCTGATCAGCACCTTCTCAGAAACACAATGCCCGATCAGCACCCTCTCAGAAACACAATGACAGATCAGCACAGCAAAAAAACCCGATCAGCACCTTCTCAGAAACACAATGCCCACTCTGCACCGTAAACACAATGCTCGATCAGCACACTCTCAGAAACAGAATGCCCAATCAGTACTCTCTCAGAAACACAAAGCCCACTCAGCCCCCTCTCAGAAACACAATGCCCACTCAGCATCCTCTCAGAAACACAATGCCGAATAAGCACCCTCTCAGAAACATCATGCCTACTTGGCACCGTAAACACAATGCTTGATCAGCACCCTCTCAGAAACACAATGCCCGATCAGCACCCTCTCAGAAACACAATGACAGATCAGCACAGTAAACACAAAACCCGATCTGCACCTTCTCAGAAACACAATGCCCACTCTGCATCGTAAACACAATGCTCGATCAGCACACTCTCAGAAACACAATGCCCAATCAGTACTCTCTCAGAAACACAATGCCCGCTCAGCCCACTCTCAGAAACACAATGCCCAATCAGCACCCTCTCAGAAACACAATGCCTGATCAGCGCCCTCTCAGAAACACCATGCCTACTCAGCACCGTAAACACAAAGCTCGATCAGCACCCTCTCAGAAACACAATGCCCGGTCTGCACCCTAAACACAATACCCGCACAACACCCTCTCATAAACACAATGCCCGATCAGCACCCTCTCAGAAACACAATGACAGATCAGCACAGTAAACACAAAACCCGATCAGCACCTTCTCAGAAACACAATGCCCACTCTGCATTTGTAAACACAATGCTAGATCAGCACACTCTCAGAAACACAATGACCAATCAGTACTCTCTCATAAACACAATGCCCGCTCAGCATCCTCTCAGAAACACAATGCCCGATCAGCACCCTCTCAGAAACGGAATGCCTGATCAGCACCCTCTCAGAAACACAATGCCTGACCAGCACCTTCTAGAAACACAATGCCCGATCAGCACCCTCTCAGAAACACAATGCCCGATCAGCACACTCTCAGAAACACAATGACAATTCAGCACAGTAAACACAACACCCGATCAGCACCTTCTCAGAAACACAATGACTGATCAGCACAGTAAACACAACACCCGATCAGCACCTTCTCAGAAACACAATGCCCACTCTGCACCGTAAACACAATGCTCGATCAGCACCCTCTCAGAAACACAATGCCCACTCTGCACCGTAAACTCAATGCTCGATCAGCACCCTCTTAGAAACAGAATGCCCACTCAGCACTCTCTCAGAAACACAATGCCCGATCAGCACCCTCTCAGAAACACAATGACAGATCAGCACAGTAAACACAAAACCCGATCTGCACCTTCTCAGAAACACAATGCCCACTCTGCATCGTAAACACAATGCTCGATCAGCACACTCTCAGAAACACAATGCCCAATCAGTACTCTCTCAGAAACACAATGCCCGCTCAGCCCACTCTCAGAAACACAATGCCCAATCAGCACCCTCTCAGAAACACAATGCCTGATCAGCAACCTCTCAGAAACACAATGCCCAATCAGCGCCCTCTCAGAAACACCATGCCTACTCAGCACCGTAAACACAAAGCTCGATCAGCACCCTCTCAGAAACACAATGCCGAATAAGCACCCTCTCAGAAACATCATGCCTACTTAGCACCGTAAACACAATGCTTGATCAGCACCCTCTCATAAACACAATGCCCGATCAGCACCCTCTCAGAAACACAATGACAGATCAGCACAGTAAACACAAAACCCGATCAGCACCTTCTCAGAAACACAATGCCCACTCTGCATTTGTAAACACAATGCTCGATCAGCACACTCTCAGAAACACAATGCCCAATCAGTACTCTCTCAGAAACACAATGCCCGCTCAGCCCACTCTCAGAAACACAACACCCGATCAGCACCTTCTCAGAAACACAATGCCCACTCTGTTCCGTAAACACAATGCTCGATCAGCACCCTCTCAGAAACACAAAGCCCACTCAGCACCGTAAACGCAATGTTCGATCAGCACGCTCTCAGAAACACAATGCCTGGTCTGCACCCTAAACACAATGCCCGCTCAGCACCCTCTCAGAAACACAATGCCCGATCAGCACCCTCTCAGAAACACAATGACAGATCAGCACAGTAAACACAACACCCGATCAGCACCTTCTCAGAAACACAATGCCTGATCCGCACCTTCTCAGAAACACAATTCCCGATCAGCACCCTCTCAGAAACACAATGCCTGATCAGCACCTTCTCAGAAACACAATGCCCGATCAGCACCCTCTCAGAAACACAATGACAGATCAGCACAGCAAAAAAACCCGATCAGCACCTTCTCAGAAACACAATGCCCACTCTGCACCGTAAACACAATGCTCGATCAGCACACTCTCAGAAACAGAATGCCCAATCAGTACTCTCTCAGAAACACAAAGCCCACTCAGCCCCCTCTCAGAAACACAATGCCCACTCAGCATCCTCTCAGAAACACAATGCCGAATAAGCACCCTCTCAGAAACATCATGCCTACTTGGCACCGTAAACACAATGCTTGATCAGCACCCTCTCAGAAACACAATGCCCGATCAGCACCCTCTCAGAAACACAATGACAGATCAGCACAGTAAACACAAAACCCGATCTGCACCTTCTCAGAAACACAATGCCCACTCTGCATCGTAAACACAATGCTCGATCAGCACACTCTCAGAAACACAATGCCCAATCAGTACTCTCTCAGAAACACAATGCCCGCTCAGCCCACTCTCAGAAACACAATGCCCAATCAGCACCCTCTCAGAAACACAATGCCTGATCAGCAACCTCTCAGAAACACAATGCCCAATCAGCGCCCTCTCAGAAACACCATGCCTACTCAGCACCGTAAACACAAAGCTCGATCAGCACCCTCTCAGAAACACAATGCCGAATAAGCACCCTCTCAGAAACATCATGCCTACTTAGCACCGTAAACACAATGCTTGATCAGCACCCTCTCATAAACACAATGCCCGATGAGCACCCTCTCAGAAACACAATGACAGATCAGCACAGTAAACACAAAACCCGATCAGCACCTTCTCAGAAACACAATGCCCACTCTGCATTTGTAAACACAATGCTCGATCAGCACACTCTCAGAAACACAATGCCCAATCAGTACTCTCTCAGAAACACAATGCCCGCTCAGCCCACTCTCAGAAACACAATGCCCAATCAGCACCCTCTCAGAAACACAATGCCTGATCAGCAACCTCTCAGAAACACAATGCCCAATCAGCGCCCTCTCAGAAACACCATGCCTACTCAGCACCGTAAACACAAAGCTCGATCAGCACCCTCTCAGAAACACAATGCCCGGTCTGCACCCTAAACACAATACCCGCACAACACCCTCTCATAAACACAATGCCCGATCAGCACCCTCTCAGAAACACAATGACAGATCAGCACAGTAAACACAAAACCCGATCAGCACCTTCTCAGAAACACAATGCCCACTCTGCATTTGTAAACACAATGCTAGATCAGCACACTCTCAGAAACACAATGACCAATCAGTACTCTCTCATAAACACAATGCCCGCTCAGCATCCTCTCAGAAACACAATGCCCGATCAGCACCCTCTCAGAAACGGAATGCCTGATCAGCACCCTCTCAGAAACACAATGCCTGACCAGCACCTTCTAGAAACACAATGCCCGATCAGCACCCTCTCAGAAACACAATGACAATTCAGCACAGTAAACACAACACCCGATCAGCACCTTCTCAGAAACACAATGACTGATCAGCACAGTAAACACAACACCCGATCAGCACCTTCTCAGAAACACAATGCCCACTCTGCACCGTAAACACAATGCTCGATCAGCACCCTCTCAGAAACACAATGCCCACTCTGCACCGTAAACTCAATGCTCGATCAGCACCCTCTCAGAAACAGAATGCCCACTCAGCACTCTCTCAGAAACACAATGCCCGATCAGCACCCTCTCAGAAACACAATGACAGATCAGCACAGTAAACACAAAACCCGATCTGCACCTTCTCAGAAACACAATGCCCACTCTGCATCGTAAACACAATGCTCGATCAGCACACTCTCAGAAACACAATGCCCAATCAGTACTCTCTCAGAAACACAATGCCCGCTCAGCCCACTCTCAGAAACACAATGCCCAATCAGCACCCTCTCAGAAACACAGTGCCTGATCAGCAACCTCTCAGAAACACAATGCCCAATCAGCGCCCTCTCAGAAACACCATGCCTACTCAGCACCGTAAACACAAAGCTCGATCAGCACCCTCTCAGAAACACAATGCCGAATAAGCACCCTCTCAGAAACATCATGCCTACTTAGCACCGTAAACACAATGCTTGATCAGCACCCTCTCATAAACACAATGCCCGATCAGCACCCTCTCAGAAACACAATGACAGATCAGCACAGTAAACACAAAACCCGATCAGCACCTTCTCAGAAACACAATGCCCACTCTGCATTTGTAAACACAATGCTCGATCAGCACACTCTCAGAAACACAATGCCCAATCAGTACTCTCTCAGAAACACAATGCCCGCTCAGCCCACTCTCAGAAACACAATGCCCAATCAGCACCCTCTCAGAAACACAATGCCTGATCAGCAACCTCTCAGAAACACAATGCCCAATCAGCGCCCTCTCAGAAACACCATGCCTACTCAGCACCGTAAACACAAAGCTCGATCAGCACCCTCTCAGAAACACAATGCCCGGTCTGCACCCTAAACACAATACCCGCACAACACCCTCTCATAAACACAATGCCCGATCAGCACCCTCTCAGAAACACAATGACAGATCAGCACAGTAAACACAAAACCCGATCAGCACCTTCTCAGAAACACAATGCCCACTCTGCATTTGTAAACACAATGCTAGATCAGCACACTCTCAGAAACACAATGACCAATCAGTACTCTCTCATAAACACAATGCCCGCTCAGCATCCTCTCAGAAACACAATGCCCGATCAGCACCCTCTCAGAAACGGAATGCCTGATCAGCACCCTCTCAGAAACACAATGCCTGACCAGCACCTTCTAGAAACACAATGCCCGATCAGCACCCTCTCAGAAACACAATGCCCGATCAGCACACTCTCAGAAACACAATGACAATTCAGCACAGTAAACACAACACCCGATCAGCACCTTCTCAGAAACACAATGACTGATCAGCACAGTAAACACAACACCCGATCAGCACCTTCTCAGAAACACAATGCCCACTCTGCACCGTAAACACAATGCTCGATCAGCACCCTCTCAGAAACACAATGCCCACTCTGCACCGTAAACTCAATGCTCGATCAGCACCCTCTCAGAAACAGAATGCCCACTCAGCACTCTCTCAGAAACACAATGCCTGCTCAACACCCTCTCTCTAACACAATGCCGAATCAACAACCTCTCAGAAACACAATGCCTGATCAGCACCTTCTCAGAAACACAATTCCCGATCAGCACCCTCTCAGAAACACAATGCCCGGTCAGCACCCCCTCAGAAACACAATGACTGATCAGCACAGTAAACACAACACCGGATGAGCACCTTCTCAGAAACACAATGCCCACTCTGCACCGTAAACACAATGCTCGATCAGCACACTCTCAGAAACAGAATGCCCACTCAGCACCCTCTCAGAAACACAAAGCCCACTCAGCCCCCTCTCAGAAACACAATGCCCGATCAGCACACTCTCAGTAACACAATGACAGATCAGCACAGTAAAGACAACACCCGATCAGCACCTTCTCAGAAACACAATGCCCACTCTGCACCGTAAACACAATGCTCGATCAGCACACTCTCAGAAACAGAATGCCCACTCAGCACGCTCTCAGAAACACAAAGCCCACTCAGCCCCCTCTCAGAAACACAATGCCCACTCAGCATCCTCTCAGAAACACAATGCCGAATAAGCACCCTCTCAGAAACATCATGCCTACTTAGCACCGTAAACACAATGCTTGATCAGCACCCTCTCAGAAACACAATGCCCGATCAGCACCCTCTCAGAAACACAATGACAGATCAGCACAGTAAACACAAAACCCGATCTGCACCTTCTCAGAAACACAATGCCCACTCTGCATCGTAAACACAATGCTCGATCAGCACACTCTCAGAAACACAATGCCCAATCAGTACTCTCTCAGAAACACAATGCCCGCTCAGCCCACTCTCAGAAACACAATGCCCAATCAGCACCCTCTCAGAAACACAATGCCTGATCAGCAACCACTCAGAAACACAATGCCCAATCAGCGCCCTCTCAGAAACACCATGCCTACTCAGCACCGTAAACACAAAGCTCGATCAGCACCCTCTCAGAAACACAATGCCCGGTCTGCACCCTAAACACAATACCCGCACAACACCCTCTCAAAAACACAATGCCCGATCAGCACCCTCTCAGAAACACAATGACAGATCAGCACAGTAAACACAAAACCCGATCAGCACCTTCTCAGAAACACAATGCCCACTCTGCATTTGTAAACACAATGCTAGATCAGCACACTCTCAGAAACACAATGACCAATCAGTACTCTCTCATAAACACAATGCCCGCTCAGCATCCTCTCAGAAACACAATGCCCGATCAGCACCCTCTCAGAAACGGAATGCCTGATCAGCACCCTCTCAGAAACACAATGCCCACTCTGCACCGTAAACTCAATGCTCGATCAGCACCCTCTCAGAAACAGAATGCCCACTCAGCACTCTCTCAGAAACACAATGCCTGCTCAACACCCTCTCTCTAACACAATGCCGAATCAACAACCTCTCAGAAACACAATGCCTGATCAGTACCTTCTCAGAAACACAATTCCCGATCAGCACCCTCTCAGAAACACAATGCCCGGTCAGCACCCCCTCAGAAACACAATGACTGATCAGCACAGTAAACACAACACCCGATCAGCACCTTCTCAGAAACACAATGCCCACTCTGCACCGTAAACACAATGCTCGATCAGCACACTCTCAGAAACAGAATGCCCACTCAGCACCCTCTCAGAAACACAAAGCCCACTCAGCCCCCTCTCAGAAGCACAATGCCCAATAAGCACCCTCTCAGAAACACAATGCCCAATCAGCACCCTCTGAGAAACACAATGCCCAATCAGCACCCTCTCAGAAACACCATGCCTACTCAGCACCGTAAACGCAATGTTCGATCAGCACGCTCTCAGAAACACAATGCCTGGTCTGCACCCTAAACACAATGCCCGCTCAGCACCCTCTCAGAAACACAATGACAGATCAGCACAGTAAACACAACACCCGATCAGCACCTTCTCAGAAACACAATGCCTGATCCGCACCTTCTCAGAAACACAATTCCCGATCAGCACCCTCTCAGAAACACAATGCCTGATCAGCACCTTCTCAGAAACACAATGCCCGATCAGCACCCTCTCAGAAACACAATGACAGATCAGCACAGCAAAAAAACCCGATCAGCACCTTCTCAGAAACACAATGCCCACTCTGCATCGTAAACACAATGCTCGATCAGCACACTCTCAGAAACACAATGCCCAATCAGTAGTCTCTGAGAAACTCAATGCCCGCTCAGCCCACTCTCAGAAACACAATGCCCAATCAGCGCCCTCTCAGAAACACAATGCCTGCTGAACACCCGCTCAGAAACAGAATGCCCGATCAGCACCCTCTCATAAACACAATGCCCGCTCAGCATCCTCTCAGAAACACAATGACAATTCAGCACAGTAAACACAACACCCGATCAGCACCTTCTCAGAAACACAATGCCCACTCTGCACTGTAAACAGAATGCTCGATCAGCACCCTCTCAGAAACAGAATGCCCACTCAGCACGCTCTCAGAAACACAAAGCGCACTAAGCCCCCTCTCAGAAACACAATTCCCGATCAGCACCCTCTCAGAAACACAATGCCTGATCAGCACCTTCTCAGAAACACAATGCCCGATCAGCACCCTCTCCGAAACACAATGCCCGGTCAGCACAGTAAACACAACACCCGATCAGCACCTTCTCAGAAACACAATGCCCACTCTGTTCCGTAAACACAATGCTCGATCAGCACCCTCTCAGAAACAGAATGCCCACTCAGCACGCTCTCAGAAACACAAAGCCCACTCAGCCCCCTCTCAGAAACACAATGCCCAATCAGCACCCTCTCAGAAACACCATGCCTACTCAGCACCGTAAACGCAATGTTCGATCAGCACGCTCTCAGAAACACAATGCCTGGTCTGCACCCTAAACACAATGCCCGCTCAGCACCCTCTCAGAAACACAATGACAGATCAGCACAGTAAACACAACACCCGATCAGCACCTTCTCAGAACACAATGCCTGATCCGCACCTTCTCAGAAACACAATTCCCGATCAGCACCCTCTCAGAAACACAATGCCTGATCAGCACCTTCTCAGAAACACAATGCCCGATCAGCACCCTCTCAGAAACACAATGACAGATCAGCACAGCAAAAAAACCCGATCAGCACCTTCTCAGAAACACAATGCCCACTCTGCACCGTAAACACAATGCTCGATCAGCACACTCTCAGAAACAGAATGCCCACTCAGCACGCTCTCAGAAACACAAAGCCCACTCAGCCCCCTCTCAGAAACACAATGCCCACTCAGCATCCTCTCAGAAACACAATGCCGAATAAGCACCCTCTCAGAAACATCATGCCTACTTAGCACCGTAAACACAATGCTTGATCAGCACCCTCTCAGAAACACAATGCCCGATCAGCACCCTCTCAGAAACACAATGACAGATCAGCACAGTAAACACAAAACCCGATCAGCACCTTCTCAGAAACAGAATGACCAATCAGTACTCTCTCATAAATACAATGCCCGCTCAGCATCCTCTCAGAAACACAATGCCCGATCAGCACCCTCTCAGAAACGGAATGCCTGTTCAGCACCCTCTCAGAAACACAATGCCTGACCAGCACCTTCTAGAAACACAATGCCCGATCAGCACCCTCTCAGAAACACAATGCCCGATCAGCACACTCTCAGAAACACAATGACAGATCAGCACAGTAAACACAACACCCGATCAGCACCTTCTCAGAAACACAATGCCTGATCCGCACCTTCTCAGAAACACAATTCCCGATCAGCACCCTCTCAGAAACACAATGCCTGATCAGCACCTTCTCAGAAACACAATGCCCGATCAGCACCCTCTCAGAAACACAATGACAGATCAGCACAGCAAAAAAACCCGATCAGCACCTTCTCAGAAACACAATGCCCACTCTGCATCGTAAACACAATGCTCGATCAGCACACTCTCAGAAACACAATGCCCAATCAGTAGTCTCTGAGAAACTCAATGCCCGCTCAGCCCACTCTCAGAAACACAATGCCCAATCAGCACCCTCTCAGAAACACAATGCCTGCTGAACACCCGCTCAGAAACAGAATGCCCGATCAGCACCCTCTCATAAACACAATACCCGCTCAGCATCCTCTCAGAAACACAATGCCCGATCAGCACCCTCTCAGAAACGGAATGCCTGATCAGCACCCTCTCAGAAACACAATGCCTGACCAGCACACTCTCAGAAACACAATGACAATTCAGCACAGTAAATACAACACCCGATCAGCACCTTCTCAGAAACACCATGCCTACTCAGCACCGTAAACACAAAGCTCGATCAGCACCCTCTCAGAAACACAATGCCCGGTCTGCACCCTAAACACAATACCCGCACAACACCCTCTCAAAAACACAATGCCCGATCAGCACCCTCTCAGAAACACAATGACAGATCAGCACAGTAAACACAAAACCCGATCAGCACCTTCTCAGAAACACAATGCCCACTCTGCATTTGTAAACACAATGCTAGATCAGCACACTCTCAGAAACACAATGACCAATCAGTACTCTCTCATAAACACAATGCCCGCTCAGCATCCTCTCAGAAACACAATGCCCGATCAGCACCCTCTCAGAAACGGAATGCCTGATCAGCACCCTCTCAGAAACACAATGCCCACTCTGCACCGTAAACTCAATGCTCGATCAGCACCCTCTCAGAAACAGAATGCCCACTCAGCACTCTCTCAGAAACACAATGCCTGCTCAACACCCTCTCTCTAACACAATGCCGAATCAACAACCTCTCAGAAACACAATGCCTGATCAGTACCTTCTCAGAAACACAATTCCCGATCAGCACCCTCTCAGAAACACAATGCCCGGTCAGCACCCCCTCAGAAACACAATGACTGATCAGCACAGTAAACACAACACCCGATCAGCACCTTCTCAGAAACACAATGCCCACTCTGCACCGTAAACACAATGCTCGATCAGCACACTCTCAGAAACAGAATGCCCACTCAGCACCCTCTCAGAAACACAAAGCCCACTCAGCCCCCTCTCAGAAGCACAATGCCCAATAAGCACCCTCTCAGAAACACAATGCCCAATCAGCACCCTCTGAGAAACACAATGCCCAATCAGCACCCTCTCAGAAACACCATGCCTACTCAGCACCGTAAACGCAATGTTCGATCAGCACGCTCTCAGAAACACAATGCCTGGTCTGCACCCTAAACACAATGCCCGCTCAGCACCCTCTCAGAAACACAATGACAGATCAGCACAGTAAACACAACACCCGATCAGCACCTTCTCAGAAACACAATGCCTGATCCGCACCTTCTCAGAAACACAATTCCCGATCAGCACCTTCTCAGAAACACAATGCCCGATCAGCACCCTCTCAGAAACACAATGACAGATCAGCACAGCAAAAAAACCCGATCAGCACCTTCTCAGAAACACAATGCCCACTCTGCATCGTAAACACAATGCTCGATCAGCACACTCTCAGAAACACAATGCCCAATCAGTAGTCTCTGAGAAACTCAATGCCCGCTCAGCCCACTCTCAGAAACACAATGCCCAATCAGCACCCTCTCAGAAACACAATGCCTGCTGAACACCCGCTCAGAAACAGAATGCCCGATCAGCACCCTCTCATAAACACAATGCCCGCTCAGCATCCTCTCAGAAACACAATGACAATTCAGCACAGTAAACACAACACCCGATCAGCACCTTCTCAGAAACACAATGCCCACTCTGCACCGTAAACAGAATGCTCGATCAGCACCCTCTCAGAAACAGAATGCCCACTCAGCACGCTCTCAGAAACACAAAGCGCACTAAGCCCCCTCTCAGAAACACAATTCCCGATCAGCACCCTCTCAGAAACACAATGCCTGATCAGCACCTTCTCAGAAACACAATGCCCGATCAGCACCCTCTCCGAAACACAATGCCCGGTCAGCACAGTAAACACAACACCCGATCAGCACCTTCTCAGAAACACAATGCCCACTCTGTTCCGTAAACACAATGCTCGATCAGCACCCTCTCAGAAACAGAATGCCCACTCAGCACGCTCTCAGAAACACAAAGCCCACTCAGCCCCCTCTCAGAAACACAATGCCCAATCAGCACCCTCTCAGAAACACCATGCCTACTCAGCACCGTAAACGCAATGTTCGATCAGCACGCTCTCAGAAACACAATGCCTGGTCTGCACCCTAAACACAATGCCCGCTCAGCACCCTCTCAGAAACACAATGACAGATCAGCACAGTAAACACAACACCCGATCAGCACCTTCTCAGAACACAATGCCTGATCCGCACCTTCTCAGAAACACAATTCCCGATCAGCACCCTCTCAGAAACACAATGCCTGATCAGCACCTTCTCAGAAACACAATGCCCGATCAGCACCCTCTCAGAAACACAATGACAGATCAGCACAGCAAAAAAACCCGATCAGCACCTTCTCAGAAACACAATGCCCACTCTGCACCGTAAACACAATGCTCGATCAGCACACTCTCAGAAACAGAATGCCCACTCAGCACGCTCTCAGAAACACAAAGCCCACTCAGCCCCCTCTCAGAAACACAATGCCCACTCAGCATCCTCTCAGAAACACAATGCCGAATAAGCACCCTCTCAGAAACATCATGCCTACTTAGCACCGTAAACACAATGCTTGATCAGCACCCTCTCAGAAACACAATGCCCGATCAGCACCCTCTCAGAAACACAATGACAGATCAGCACAGTAAACACAAAACCCGATCTGCACCTTCTCAGAAACACAATGCCCACTCTGCATCGTAAACACAATGCTCGATCAGCACACTCTCAGAAACACAATGCCCAATCAGTACTCTCTCAGAAACACAATGCCCGCTCAGCCCACTCTCAGAAACACAATGCCCAATCAGCACCCTCTCAGAAACACAATGCCTGATCAGCAACCTCTCAGAAACACAATGCCCAATCAGCGCCCTCTCAGAAACACCATGCCTACTCAGCACCGTAAACACAAAGCTCGATCAGCACCCTCTCAGAAACACAATGCCCGGTCTGCACCCTAAACACAATACCCGCACAACACCCTCTCATAAACACAATGCCCGATCAGCACCCTCTCAGAAACACAATGACAGATCAGCACAGTAAACACAAAACCCGATCAGCACCTTCTCAGAAACACAATGACCAATCAGTACTCTCTCATAAATACAATGCCCGCTCAGCATCCTCTCAGAAACACAATGCCCGATCAGCACCCTCTCAGAAACGGAATGCCTGTTCAGCACCCTCTCAGAAACACAATGCCTGACCAGCACCTTCTAGAAACACAATGCCCGATCAGCACCCTCTCAGAAACACAATGCCCGATCAGCACACTCTCAGAAACACAATGACAGATCAGCACAGTAAACACAACACCCGATCAGCACCTTCTCAGAAACACAATGCCTGATCCGCACCTTCTCAGAAACACAATTCCCGATCAGCACCCTCTCAGAAACACAATGCCTGATCAGCACCTTCTCAGAAACACAATGCCCGATCAGCACCCTCTCAGAAACACAATGACAGATCAGCACAGCAAAAAAACCCGATCAGCACCTTCTCAGAAACACAATGCCCACTCTGCATCGTAAACACAATGCTCGATCAGCACACTCTCAGAAACACAATGCCCAATCAGTAGTCTCTGAGAAACTCAATGCCCGCTCAGCCCACTCTCAGAAACACAATGCCCAATCAGCACCCTCTCAGAAACACAATGCCTGCTGAACACCCGCTCAGAAACAGAATGCCCGATCAGCACCCTCTCATAAACACAATACCCGCTCAGCATCCTCTCAGAAACACAATGCCCGATCAGCACCCTCTCAGAAACGGAATTCCTGATCAGCACCCTCTCAGAAACACAATGCCTGACCAGCACCTTCTAGAAACACAATGCCCGATCAGCACCCTCTCAGAAACACAATGCCCGATCAGCACACTCTCAGAAACACAATGACAATTCAGCACAGTAAATACAACACCCGATCAGCACCTTCTCAGAAACACAATGCCCACTCTGCACCGTAAACAGAATGCTCGATCAGCACCCTCTCAGAAACAGAATGCCCACTCAGCACCCTCTCAGAAACACAAAGTCCACTCTGCCCTCTCTCAGAAAGACAATGCCTGCTCAACCCCCTCTCAGAAGCACAATGCCCGATCAGCACCCTCTCAGAAACACAATGCCCACTAAGCCCCCTCTCAGAAACACAGTGCCTGCTCAACACCATCTCAGAAACACAATGCCGAATCAACAACCTCTCAGAAACACCATGCCCAATCAGCACCCTCTCAGAAACACAATGCCTGCTCAACACCCTCTCAGAAACACAATGCCTGCTCAGCACCCTGTCAGAAACACAATGCCTGCTCAACACCCTCTCAGAAACACAATCCCTGATCAGCACCTTCTCAGAAACACAATTCCCGATCAGCAACCTCTCAGAAACACAATGCCTGATCAGCACCTTCTCAGAAACACAATGCCCGATCAGCACCCTCTCAGAAACACAATGCCCGGTCAGCACAGTAAACACAACACCCGATCAGCACCTTCTCAGAAACAAAATGCCCACTCTGTTCCGTAAACACAATGCTCGATCAGCACCCTCTCAGAAACAGAATGCCCACTCAGCACGCTCTCAGAAACACAAAGCCCACTCAGCCCCCTCTCAGAAACACAATGCCCAATCAGCCCCCTCTCAGAAACACAATGCCAGCTCACCACCCACTCAGAAACACAATGCCCGACCAGCACCCTCTCAGAAGCACAATGCCTGCTCAACACCCGCACAGAAACACAATGCCCGATCAGCAACCTCTCAGAAGCACAATGCCCAATAAGCACCCTCTCAGAAACACAAAGCCCGCTCAGCCCCCTCTGAGAAACACAATGCCCAATCAGCACCCTCTCAGAAACACCATGCCTACGCAGCACCGTAAACGCAATGTTCGATCAGCACGCTCTCAGAAACACAATGCCTGGTCTGCACCCTAAACACAATGCCCGCTCAACACCCTCTCATAAACTCAATGCCCGATCAGCACCCTCTCAGAAACACAATGACAGATCAGCACAGTAAACACAACACCCGATCAGCACCTTCTCAGAAACACAATGCCCACTCTGCACCGTAAACTCAATGCTCGATCAGCATCCTCTCAGAAACAGAATGCCCACTCAGCCCCCTCTCTGAAACACAAAGCCCACTCAGCCCCCTCTCAGAAACACAATGCCTGCTCAACACCCTCTCAGAAACACAATGCCTTCTCAACACCCGCTCAGAAACACAATGCCCGATCAGCACCCTCTCAGAAACACAATGCCTGATCAGCAACCTCGGAGAAACACAATGCCCAATCTGCGCCCTCTCAGAAACACCATGCCTACTCAGCACCGTAAACACAAAGCTCGATCAGCACCCTCTCAGAAACACAATGCCCGGTCTGCACCCTAAACACAATACCCGCACAACACCCTCTCATAAACACAATGCCCGATCAGCACCCTCTCAGAAATACAATGACAGATCAGCACAGTAAACACAAAACCCGATCAGCATCTTCTCAGAAACACAATGCCCACTCTACATCGTAAACACAATGCTAGATCAGCATCCTCTCAGAAACACAATGCCCGATCAGCACCCTCTCAGAAACGGAATGCCTGATCAGCACCCTCTCAGAAAAACAATGCCCGACCAGCACCTTCCAGAAACACAATGCCCGATCAGCACACTCTCAGAAACACAATGACAGATCAGCACAGTAAACACAACACCCGATCAGCACCCTCTCAGAAACACAATGCCCACTCTGCACCGTAAACTCAATGCTCGATCAGCACCCTCTCAGAAACACAATGCCCGATCAGCACCCTCTCAGAAACACAATGACAGATCAGCACAGTAAACACAACACCCGATCAGCACCTTCTCAGAAACACAATGCCCACTCTGCACCGTAAACTCAATGCTCGATCAGCACCCTCTCAGAAACAGAATGCCCACTCTGCACCGTAAACTCAATGCTCGATCAGCACCCTCTCAGAAACAGAATGCCCACTCAGCACTCTCTCAGAAACACAAAGCCCACTAAGCCCCCTCTCAGAAATACAGTGCCTGCTCAACACCCTCTCAGAAACACAATCCCTGATCAGCACCCTCCCAGAAACACAATGCCTGATCAGCACCTTCTCAGAAACACAATGCTTGGTCTGCACCCTAAACACAATGCCCGCTCAGCACCCTCTCAGAAACACAATGCCCACTCAACACCCTCTCAGAAACACAATGCCCACTCTGCACCGTAAACACAATGCTCGATCAGCACCCTCTCAGAAACAGAATGCCCACTCAGCACGCTCTCAGAAACACAAAGCCCACTCAGCCCCCTCTCAGAAATACAATGCCCAATCAGCCACCTCTCAGAAACACAATGGCAGCTCACCACCCACTCAGAAACACAATGCCCGACCAGCACCCTCTCAGAAACACAATGCCCGATCAGCACCTTCTCAGAAACAGAATGCCCACTCTGCACCGTAAACTCAATGCTCGATCAGCACCCTCTCAGAAACAGAATGCCCACTCAGCACTCTCTCAGAAACACAAAGCCCACTAAGCCCCCTCTCAGAAATACAGTGCCTGCTCAACACCCTCTCAGAAACACAATCCCTGATCAGCACCCTCCCAGAAACACAATGCCTGATCAGCACCTTCTCAGAAACACAATGCTTGGTCTGCACCCTAAACACAATGCCCGCTCAGCACCCTCTCAGAAACACAATGCCCACTCAACACCCTCTCAGAAACACAATGCCCACTCTGCACCGTAAACACAATGCTCGATCAGCACCCTCTCAGAAACAGAATGCCCACTCAGCACGCTCTCAGAAACACAAAGCCCACTCAGCCCCCTCTCAGAAATACAATGCCCAATCAGCCACCTCTCAGAAACACAATGGCAGCTCACCACCCACTCAGAAACACAATGCCCGACCAGCACCCTCTCAGAAACACAATGCCCGATCAGCACCTTCTCAGAAACAGAATGCCCACTCTGCACCGTAAACTCAATGCTCGATCAGCACACTCTCAGAAACAGAATGCCCACTCAGCACGCTCTCAGAAACACAAAGCCCACTCAGCCCCCTCTCAGAAACACAATGCCCACTCAGCATCCTCTCAGAAACACAATGCCGAATAAGCACCCTCTCAGAAACATCATGCCTACTTAGCACCGTAAACACAATGCTTGATCAGCACCCTCTCAGACACACAATGCCCGATCAGCACCCTCTCAGAAACACAATGACAGATCAGCACAGTAAACACAAAACCCGATCTGCACCTTCTCAGAAACACAATGCCCACTCTGCATCGTAAACACAATGCTCGATCAGCACACTCTCAGAAACACAATGCCCAATCAGTACTCTGTCAGAAACACAATGCCCGCTCAGCCCACTCTCAGAAACACAATGCCCAATCAGCACCCTCTCAGAAACACAATGCCTGATCAGCGCCCTCTCAGAAACACCATGCCTACTCAGCACCGTAAACACAAAGCTCGATCAGCACCCTCTCAGAAACACAATGCCCGGTCTGCACCCTAAACACAATACCCGCACAACACCCTCTCAAAAAAACAATGCCCGATCAGCACCCTCTCAGAAACACAATGACAAATCAGCACAGTAAACACAAAACCCGATCAGCACCTTCTCAGAAACACAATGCCCACTCTGCATTTGTAAACACAATGCTAGATCAGCACACTCTCAGAAACACAATGACCAATCAGTACTCTCTCATAAACACAATGCCCGCTCAGCATCCTCTCAGAAACACAATGCCCGATCAGCACCCTCTCAGAAACACAATGCCCGATCAGCACCCCCTCAGAAACACAATGACTGATCAGCACAGTAAACACAACACCCGATCAGCACCTTCTCAGAAACACAATGCCCACTCTGCACCGTAAACACAATGCTCGATCAGCACACTCTCAGAAACAGAATGCCCACTCAGCACCCTCTCAGAAACACAAAGCCCACTCAGCCCCCTCTCAGAAGCACAATGCCCAATAAGCACCCTCTCAGAAACACAAAGCCCGCTCAGCCCCCTCTCAGAAACACAATGCCCAATCAGCACCCTCTGAGAAACACAATGCCCAATCAGCACCCTCTCAGAAACACCATGCCTACTCAGCACCGTAAACGCAATGTTCGATCAGCACGCTCTCAGAAACACAATGCCTGGTCTGCACCCTAAACACAATGCCCGCTCAGCACCCTCTCAGAAACACAATGACAGATCAGCACAGTAAACACAACACCCGATCAGCACCTTCTCAGAAACACAATGCCTGATCCGCACCTTCTCAGAAACACAATTCCCGATCAGCACCCTCTCAGAAACACAATGCCTGATCAGCACCTTCTCAGAAACACAATGCCCGATCAGCACCCTCTCAGAAACACAATGACAGATCAGCACAGCAAAAAAACCCGATCAGCACCTTCTCAGAAACACAATGCCCACTCTGCATCGTAAACACAATGCTCGATCAGCACACTCTCAGAAACACCATGCCCAATCAGTAGTCTCTGAGAAACTCAATGCCCGCTCAGCCCACTCTCAGAAACACAATGCCCAATCAGCACCCTCTCAGAAACACAATGCCTGCTGAACACCCGCTCAGAAACAGAATGCCCGATCAGCACCCTCTCATAAACACAATGCCCGCTCAGCATCCTCTCAGAAACACAATGACAATTCAGCACAGTAAACACAACACCCGATCAGCACCTTCTCAGAAACACAATGCCCACTCTGCACTCTCTCAGAAACAAAAAGCCCACTAAGCCCCCTCTCAGAAACACAGTGCCTGCACAACACCCTCTCAGAAACACAATGCCGAATCAACAACCTCTCAGAAACACCATGCCCAATCAGCACCCTCTCAGAAACACAATGCCTGCTCAACACCCTCTCAGAAACACAATGCCTGCTCAGCACCCTCTCAGAAACACAATGCCTGCTCAGCACCCTCTCAGAAACACAATGCCTGCTCAGCACCCTGTCAGAAACACAATTCCCGATCAGCACCCTCTCAGAAACACAATGCCTGCTCAGCACCCTCTCAGAAACACAATGCCTGATCAGCACCTTCTCAGAAACACAATTCCCGATCAGCAACCTCTCAGAAACACAATGCCTGATCAGCACCATCTCAGAAACACAATTCTCGATCAGCACCCTCTCAGAAACACAATGCCTGATCAGCACCTTCTCAGAAACACAATGCCCGATCAGCACCCTCTCCGAAACACAATGCCCGGTCAGCACAGTAAACACAACACCCGATCAGCACCTTCTCAGAAACACAATGCCCACTCTGTTCCGTAAACACAATGCTCGATCAGCCCCCTCTCAGAAACACAATGCCCAATCAGCACCCTCTCAGAAACACCATGCCTACTCAGCACCGTAAACGCAATGTTCGATCAGCACGCTCTCAGAAACACAATGCCTGGTCTGCACCCTAAACACAATGCCCGCTCAGCACCCTCTCAGAAACACAGTGCCTGCACAACACCCTCTCAGAAACACAATGCCGAATCAACAACCTCTCAGAAACACCATGCCCAATCAGCACCCTCTCAGAAACACAATGCCTGCTCAACACCCTCTCAGAAACACAATGCCTGCTCAGCACCCTCTCAGAAACACAATGCCTGCTCAACACCCTCTCAGAAACACAATCCCTGATCAGCACCTTCTCAGAAACACAATTCCCGATCAGCAACCTCTCAGAAACACAATGCCTGATCAGCACCATCTCAGAAACACAATTCCCGATCAGCACCCTCTCAGAAACACAATGCCTGATCAGCACCTTCTCAGAAACACAATGCCCGATCAGCACCCTCTCAGAAACACAATGCCCGGTCAGCACAGTAAGCACAACACCCGATCAGCACCTTCTCAGAAACAAAATGCCCACTCTGTTCCGTAAACACAATGCTCGATCAGCACCCTCTCAGAAACAGAATGCCCACTCAGCACGCTCTCAGAAACACAAAGCCCACTCAGCCCCCTCTCAGAAACACAATGCCCAATCAGCCCCCTCTCAGAAACACAATGCCAGCTCACCACCCACTCAGAAACACAATGCCCGACCAGCACCCTTTCAGAAGCACAATGCCTGCTCAACACCCGCACAGAAACACAATGCCCGATCAGCAACCTCTCAGAAGCACAATGCCCAATAAGCACCCTCTCAGAAACACAAAGCCCGCTCAGCCCCCTCTGAGAAACACAATGCCCAATCAGCACCCTCTCAGAAACACCATGCCTACGCAGCACCGTAAACGCAATGTTCGATCAGCACGCTCTCAGAAACACAATGCCTGGTCTGCACCCTAAACACAATGCCCGCTCAACACCCTCTCATAAACTCAATGCCCGATCAGCACCCTCTCAGAAACACAATGACAGATCAGCACAGTAAACACAACACCCGATCAGCACCTTCTCAGAAACACAATGCCCACTCTGCACCGTAAACTCAATGCTCGATCAGCATCCTCTCAGAAACAGAATGCCCACTCAGCCCCCTCTCTGAAACACAAAGCCCACTCAGCACTCTCTCAGAAACACAAAGCCCACTAAGCCACCTCTCAGAAACACAATGCCTGCTCAACACCCTCTCAGAAACACAATCCCTGATCAGCACCCTCCCAGAAACACAATGCCTGATCCGCACCTTCTCAGAAACACAATTCCCGATCAGCACCCTCTCAGAAACACAATGCCTGATCAGCACCTTCTCAGAAACACAATGCCCAATCAGTACTCTCTGAGAAACACAATGCCCGCTGAGCCCACTCTCAGAAACACAATGCCCAATCAGCACCCTCTCAGAAACACAATGCCCGCTCAGCATCCTCTCAGAAACACAATGCCCAATAAGCACCCTCTCAGAAACACAATGCCTTCTCAACACCCGCTCAGAAACACAATGCCTTCTCAACACCCGCTCAGAAACACAATGCCCGATCAGCACCCTCTCAGAAACACAATGCCTGATCAGCAACCTCGGAGAAACACAATGCCCAATCTGCGCCCTCTCAGAAACACCATGCCTACTCAGCACCGTAAACACAAAGCTCGATCAGCACCCTCTCAGAAACACAATGCCCTGTCTGCACCCTAAACACAATACCCGCACAACACCCTCTCATAAACACAATGCCCGATCAGCACCCTCTCAGAAATACAATGACAGATCAGCACAGTAAACACAAAACCCGATCAGCATCTTCTCAGAAACACAATGCCCACTCTACATCGTAAACACAATGCTAGATCAGCATCCTCTCAGAAACACAATGCCCGATCAGCACCCTCTCAGAAACGGAATGCCTGATCAGCACCCTCTCAGAAAAACAATGCCCGACCAGCACCTTCCAGAAACACAATGCCCGATCAGCACCCTCTCAGAAACACAATGCCCGATCAGCACACTCTCAGAAACACAATGACAGATCAGCACAGTAAACACAACACCCGATCAGCACCTTCTCAGAAACACAATGACTGATCAGCACAGTAAACACAACACCCGATCAGCACCATCTCAGAAACACAATGCCCACTCTGCACCGTAAACACAATGCTCGATCAGCACCCTCTCAGAAACACAATGCCCACTCTGCACCGTAAACTCAATGCTCGATCAGCACCCTCTCTGAAACACAATGCCCGATCAGCACCCTCTCAGAAACACAATGACAGATCAGCACAGTAAACACAACACCCGATCAGCACCTTCTCAGAAACACAATGCCCACTCTGCACCGTAAACTCAATGCTCGATCAGCACCCTCTCAGAAACAGAATGCCCACTCAGCACTCTCTCAGAAACACAAAGCCCACTAAGCCCCCTCTCAGAAACACAGTGCCTGCTCAACACCCTCTCAGAAACACAATCCCTGATCAGCACCCTCCCAGAAACACAATGCCTGATCAGCACCTTCTCAGAAACACAATGCTTGGTCTGCACCCTAAACACAATGCCCGCTCAGCACCCTCTCAGAAACACAATGCCCACTCTGCACCGTAAACACAATGCTCGATCAGCACACTCTCAGAAACAGAATGCCCACTCAGCCCCCTCTCAGAAATACAATGCCCAATCAGCCACCTCTCAGAAACACAATGGCAGCTCACCACCCACTCAGAAACACAATGCCCGACCAGCACCCTCTCAGAAACACAATGCCCGATCAGCACCTTCTCAGAAACAGAATGCCCACTCTGCACCGTAAACTCAATGCTCGATCAGCACACTCTCAGAAACAGAATGCCCACTCAGCACGCTCTCAGAAACACAAAGCCCACTCAGCCCCCTCTCAGAAACACAATGCCCACTCAGCATCCTCTCAGAAACACAATGCCGAATAAGCACCCTCTCAGAAACATCATGCCTACTTAGCACCGTAAACACAATGCTTGATCAGCACCCTCTCAGACACACAATGCCCGATCAGCACCCTCTCAGAAACACAATGACAGATCAGCACAGTAAACACAAAACCCGATCTGCACCTTCTCAGAAACACAATGCCCACTCTGCATCGTAAACACAATGCTCGATCAGCACACTCTCAGAAACACAATGCCCAATCAGTACTCTGTCAGAAACACAATGCCCGCTCAGCCCACTCTCAGAAACACAATGCCCAATCAGCACCCTCTCAGAAACACAATGCCTGATCAGCGCCCTCTCAGAAACACCATGCCTACTCAGCACCGTAAACACAAAGCTCGATCAGCACCCTCTCAGAAACACAATGCCCAGTCTGCACCCTAAACACAATACCCGCACAACACCCTCTCAAAAAAACAATGCCCGATCAGCACCCTCTCAGAAACACAATGACAAATCAGCACAGTAAACACAAAACCCGATCAGCACCTTCTCAGAAACACAATGCCCACTCTGCATTTGTAAACACAATGCTAGATCAGCACACTCTCAGAAACACAATGACCAATCAGTACTCTCTCATAAACACAATGCCCGCTCAGCATCCTCTCAGAAACACAATGCCCGATCAGCACCCTCTCAGAAACGGAATGCCTGATCAGCACCCTCTCAGAAACACAATGCCTGACCAGCACCTTCTAGAAACACAATGCCCGATCAGCACCCTCTCAGAAACACAATCCCTGATCAGCACCCTCCCAGAAACACAATGCCTGATCCGCACCTTCTCAGAAACACAATTCCCGATCAGCACCCTCTCAGAAACACAATGCCTGATCAGCACCTTCTCAGAAACACAATGCCCAATCAGTACTCTCTGAGAAACACAATGCCCGCTGAGCCCACTCTCAGAAACACAATGCCCAATCAGCACCCTCTCAGAAACACAATGCCCGCTCAGCATCCTCTCAGAAACACAATGCCCAATAAGCACCCTCTCAGAAACACAATGCCTTCTCAACACCCGCTCAGAAACACAATGCCTTCTCAACACCCGCTCAGAAACACAATGCCCGATCAGCACCCTCTCAGAAACACAATGCCTGATCAGCAACCTCGGAGAAACACAATGCCCAATCTGCGCCCTCTCAGAAACACTATGCCTACTCAGCACCGTAAACACAAAGCTCGATCAGCACCCTCTCAGAAACACAATGCCCTGTCTGCACCCTAAACACAATACCCGCACAACACCCTCTCATAAACACAATGCCCGATCAGCACCCTCTCAGAAATACAATGACAGATCAGCACAGTAAACACAAAACCCGATCAGCATCTTCTCAGAAACACAATGCCCACTCTAAATCGTAAACACAATGCTAGATCAGCATCCTCTCAGAAACACAATGCCCGATCAGCACCCTCTCAGAAACGGAATGCCTGATCAGCACCCTCTCAGAAAAACAATGCCCGACCAGCACCTTCCAGAAACACAATGCCCGATCAGCACAGTAAACACAACACCCGATCAGCACCATCTCAGAAACACAATGCCCACTCTGCACCGTAAACACAATGCTCGATCAGCACCCTCTCAGAAACACAATGCCCACTCTGCACCGTAAACTCAATGCTCGATCAGCACCCTCTCAGAAACACAATGCCCGATCAGCACCCTCTCAGAAACACAATGACAGATCAGCACAGTAAACACAACACCCGATCAGCACCTTCTCAGAAACACAATGCCCACTCTGCACCGTAAACTCAATGCTCGATCAGCACCCTCTCAGAAACAGAATGCCCACTCAGCACTCTCTCAGAAACACAAAGCCCACTAAGCCCCCTCTCAGAAACACAGTGCCTGCTCAACACCCTCTCAGAAACACAATCCCTGATCAGCACCCTCCCAGAAACACAATGCCTGATCAGCACCTTCTCAGAAACACAATGCTTGGTCTGCACCCTAAACACAATGCCCGCTCAGCACCCTCTCAGAAACACAATGCCCACTCTGCACCGTAAACACAATGCTCGATCAGCACACTCTCAGAAACAGAATGCCCACTCAACCCCCTCTCAGAAATACAATGCCCAATCAGCCACCTCTCAGAAACACAATGGCAGCTCACCACCCACTCAGAAACACAATGCCCGACCAGCACCCTCTCAGAAACACAATGCCCGATCAGCACCTTCTCAGAAACAGAATGCCCACTCTGCACCGTAAACTCAATGCTCGATCAGCACACTCTCAGAAACAGAATGCCCACTCAGCACGCTCTCAGAAACACAAAGCCCACTCAGCCCCCTCTCAGAAACACAATGCCCACTCAGCATCCTCTCAGAAACACAATGCCGAATAAGCACCCTCTCAGAAACATCATGCCTACTTAGCACCGTAAACACAATGCTTGATCAGCACCCTCTCAGACACACAATGCCCGATCAGCACCCTCTCAGAAACACAATGACAGATCAGCACAGTAAACACAAAACCCGATCTGCACCTTCTCAGAAACACAATGCCCACTCTGCATCGTAAACACAATGCTCGATCAGCACACTCTCAGAAACACAATGTCCAATCAGTACTCTGTCAGAAACACAATGCCCGCTCAGCCCACTCTCAGAAACACAATGCCCAATCAGCACCCTCTCAGAAACACAATGCCTGATCAGCGCCCTCTCAGAAACACCATGCCTACTCAGCACCGTAAACACAAAGCTCGATCAGCACCCTCTCAGAAACACAATGCCCAGTCTGCACCCTAAACACAATACCCGCACAACACCCTCTCAAAAAAACAATGCCCGATCAGCACCCTCTCAGAAACACAATGACAAATCAGCACAGTAAACAGAAAACCCGATCAGCACCTTCTCAGAAACACAATGCCCACTCTGCATTTGTAAACACAATGCTAGATCAGCACACTCTCAGAAACACAATGACCAATCAGTACTCTCTCATAAACACAATGCCCGCTCAGCATCCTCTCAGAAACACAATGCCCGATCAGCACCCTCTCAGAAACGGAATGCCTGATCAGCACCCTCTCAGAAACACAATGCCTGACCAGCACCTTCTAGAAACACAATGCCCGATCAGCACCCTCTCAGAAACACAATCCCTGATCAGCACCCTCCCAGAAACACAATGCCTGATCCGCACCTTCTCAGAAACACAATTCCCGATCAGCACCCTCTCAGAAACACAATGCCTGATCAGCACCTTCTCAGAAACACAATGCCCAATCAGTACTCTCTGAGAAACACAATGCCCGCTGAGCCCACTCTCAGAAACACAATGCCCAATCAGCACCCTCTCAGAAACACAATGCCCGCTCAGCATCCTCTCAGAAACACAATGCCCAATAAGCACCCTCTCAGAAACACAATGCCTTCTCAACACCCGCTCAGAAACACAATGCCTTCTCAACACCCGCTCAGAAACACAATGCCCGATCAGCACCCTCTCAGAAACACAATGCCTGATCAGCAACCTCGGAGAAACACAATGCCCAATCTGCGCCCTCTCAGAAACACCATGCCTACTCAGCACCGTAAACACAAAGCTCGATCAGCACCCTCTCAGAAACACAATGCCCGGTCTGCACCCTAAACACAATACCCGCACAACACCCTCTCATAAACACAATGCCCGATCAGCACCCTCTCAGAAATACAATGACAGATCAGCACGGTAAACACAAAACCCGATCAGCATCTTCTCAGAAACACAATGCCCACTCTACATCGTAAACACAATGCTAGATCAGCATCCTCTCAGAAACACAATGCCCGATCAGCACCCTCTCAGAAACGGAATGCCTGATCAGCACCCTCTCAGAAAAACAATGCCCGACCAGCACCTTCCAGAAACACAATGCCCGATCAGCACACTCTCAGAAACACAATGACAGATCAGCACAGTAAACACAACACCCGATCAGCACCTTCTCAGAAACACAATGCCCACTCTGCACCGTAAACACAATGCTCGATCAGCACCCTCTCAGAAACACAATGCCCACTCTGCACCGTAAACTCAATGCTCGATCAGCACCCTCTCAGAAACACAATGCCCGATCAGCACCCTCTCAGAAACACAATGACAGATCAGCACAGTAAACACAACACCCGATCAGCACCTTCTGAGAAACACAATGCCAACTCTGCACCGTAAACTCAATGCTCGATCAGCACCCTCTCAGAAACAGAATGCCCACTCTGCACCGTAAACTCAATGCTCGATCAGCACCCTCTCAGAAACAGAATGCCCACTCAGCACTCTCTCAGAAACACAAAGCCCACTAAGCCCCCTCTCAGAAACACAGTGCCTGCTCAACACCCTCTCAGAAACACAATCCCTGATCAGCACCCTCCCAGAAACACAATGCCTGATCAGCACCTTCTCAGAAACACAATGCTTGGTCTGCACCCTAAACACAATGCCCGCTCAGCACCCTCTCAGAAACACAATGCCCACTCAACACCCTCTCAGAAACACAATGCCCACTCTGCACCGTAAACACAATGCTCGATCAGCACCCTCTCAGAAACAGAATGCCCACTCAGCACGCTCTCAGAAACACAAAGCCCACTCAGCCCCCTCTCAGAAATACAATGCCCAATCAGCCACCTCTCAGAAACACAATGGCAGCTCACCACCCACTCAGAAACACAATGCCCGACCAGCACCCTCTCAGAAACACAATGCCCGATCAGCACCTTCTCAGAAACAGAATGCCCACTCTGCACCGTAAACTCAATGCTCGATCAGCACACTCTCAGAAACAGAATGCCCACTCAGCACGCTCTCAGAAACACAAAGCCCACTCAGCCCCCTCTCAGAAACACAATGCCCACTCAGCATCCTCTCAGAAACACAATGCCGAATAAGCACCCTCTCAGAAACATCATGCCTACTTAGCACCGTAAACACAATGCTTGATCAGCACCCTCTCAGACACACAATGCCCGATCAGCACCCTCTCAGAAACACAATGACAGATCAGCACAGTAAACACAAAACCCGATCTGCACCTTCTCAGAAACACAATGCCCACTCTGCATCGTAAACACAATGCTCGATCAGCACACTCTCAGAAACACAATGCCCAATCAGTACTCTGTCAGAAACACAATGCCCGCTCAGCCCACTCTCAGAAACACAATGCCCAATCAGCACCCTCTCAGAAACACAATGCCTGATCAGCGCCCTCTCAGAAACACCATGCCTACTCAGCACCGTAAACACAAAGCTCGATCAGCACCCTCTCAGAAACACAATGCCCGGTCTGCACCCTAAACACAATACCCGCACAACACCCTCTCAAAAAAACAATGCCCGATCAGCACCCTCTCAGAAACACAATGACAAATCAGCACAGTAAACACAAAACCCGATCAGCACCTTCTCAGAAACACAATGCCCACTCTGCATTTGTAAACACAATGCTAGATCAGCACACTCTCAGAAACACAAAGACCAATCAGTACTCTCTCATAAACACAATGCCCGCTCAGCATCCTCTCAGAAACACAATGCCCGATCAGCACCCTCTCAGAAACGGAATGCCTGATCAGCACCCTCTCAGAAACACAATGCCTGACCAGCACCTTCTAGAAACACAATGCCCGATCAGCACCCTCTCAGAAACACAATGCCCGATCAGCACCCCCTCAGAAACACAATGACTGATCAGCACAGTAAACACAACACCCGATCAGCACCTTCTCAGAAACACAATGCCCACTCTGCACCGTAAACACAATGCTCGATCAGCACACTCTCAGAAACAGAATGCCCACTCAGCACCCTCTCAGAAACACAAAGCCCACTCAGCCCCCTCTCAGAAGCACAATGCCCAATCAGCACCCTCTGAGAAACACAATGCCCAATCAGCACCCTCTCAGAAACACCATGCCTACTCAGCACCGTAAACGCAATGTTCGATCAGCACGCTCTCAGAAACACAATGCCTGGTCTGCACCCTAAACACAATGCCCGCTCAGCACCCTCTCAGAAACACAATGACAGATCAGCACAGTAAACACAACACCCGATCAGCACCTTCTCAGAAACACAATGTCTGATCCGCACCTTCTCAGAAACACAATTCCCGATCAGCACCCTCTCAGAAACACAATGCCTGATCAGCACCTTCTCAGAAACACAATGCCCGATCAGCACCCTCTCAGAAACACAATGACAGATCAGCACAGCAAAAAAACCCGATCAGCACCTTCTCAGAAACACAATGCCCACTCTGCATCGTAAACACAATGCTCGATCAGCACACTCTCAGAAACAGAATGCCCAATCAGTAGTCTCTGAGAAACTCAATGCCCGCTCAGCCCACTCTCAGAAACACAATGCCCAATCAGCACCCTTTCAGAAACACAATGCCTGCTGAACACCCGCTCAGAAACAGAATGCCCGATCAGCACCCTCTCATAAACACAATGCCCGCTCAGCATCCTCTCAGAAACACAATGACAATTCAGCACAGTAAACACAACACCCGATCAGCACCTTCTCAGAAACACAATGCCCACTCTGCACCGTAAACAGAATGCTCGATCAGCATCCTCTCAGAAACAGAATGCCCACTCAGCCCCCTCTCTGAAACACAAAGCCCACTCAGCACTCTCTCAGAAACACAAAGCCCACTAAGCCACCTCTCAGAAACACAATGCCTGCTCAACACCCTCTCAGAAACACAATCCCTGATCAGCACCCTCCCAGAAACACAATGCCTGATCCGCACCTTCTCAGAAACACAATTCCCGATCAGCACCCTCTCAGAAACACAATGCCTGATCAGCACCTTCTCAGAAACACAATGCCCAATCAGTACTCTCTGAGAAACACAATGCCCGCTGAGCCCACTCTCAGAAAAACAATGCCCAATCAGCACCCTCTCAGAAACACAATGCCCGCTCAGCATCCTCTCAGAAACACAATGCCCAATAAGCACCCTCTCAGAAACACAATGCCTTCTCAACACCCGCTCAGAAACACAATGCCTTCTCAACACCCGCTCAGAAACACAATGCCCGATCAGCACCCTCTCAGAAACACAATGCCTGATCAGCAACCTCGGAGAAACACAATGCCCAATCTGCGCCCTCTCAGAAACACCATGCCTACTCAGCACCGTAAACACAAAGCTCGATCAGCACCCTCTCAGAAACACAATGCCCGGTCTGCACCCTAAACACAATACCCGCACAACACCCTCTCATAAACACAATGCCCGATCAGCACCCTCTCAGAAATACAATGACAGATCAGCACAGTAAACACAAAACCCGATCAGCATCTTCTCAGAAACACAATGCCCACTCTACATCGTAAACACAATGCTAGATCAGCATCCTCTCAGAAACACAATGCCCGATCAGCACCCTCTCAGAAACGGAATGCCTGATCAGCACCCTCTCAGAAAAACAATGCCCGACCAGCACCTTCCAGAAACACAATGCCCGATCAGCACACTCTCAGAAACACAATGACAGATCAGCACAGTAAACACAACACCCGATCAGCAGCTTCTCAGAAACACAATGCCCACTCTGCACCGTAAACACAATGCTCGATCAGCACCCTCTCAGAAACACAATGCCCACTCTGCACCGTAAACTCAATGCTCGATCAGCACCCTCTCAGAAACACAATGCCCGATCAGCACCCTCTCAGAAACACAATGACAGATCAGCACAGTAAACACAACACCCGATCAGCACCTTCTCAGAAACACAATGCCCACTCTGCACCGTAAACTCAATGCTCGATCAGCACCCTCTCAGAAACAGAATGCCCACTCTGCACCGTAAACTCAATGCTCGATCAGCACCCTCTCAGAAACAGAATGCCCACTCAGCACTCTCTCAGAAACACAAAGCCCACTAAGCCCCCTCTCAGAAATACAGTGCCTGCTCAACACCCTCTCAGAAACACAATCCCTGATCAGCACCCTCCCAGAAACACAATGCCTGATCAGCACCTTCTCAGAAACACAATGCTTGGTCTGCACCCTAAACACAATGCCCGCTCAGCACGCTCTCAGAAACACAAAGCCCACTCAGCCCCCTCTCAGAAATACAATGCCCAATCAGCCACCTCTCAGAAACACAATGGCAGCTCACCACCCACTCAGAAACACAATGCCCGACCAGCACCCTCTCAGAAACACAATGCCCGATCAGCACCTTCTCAGAAACAGAATGCCCACTCTGCACCGTAAACACAATGCTCGATCAGCACCCTCTCAGAAACAGAATGCCCACTCAGCACACTCTCAGAAACACAAAGCCCACTCAGCCCCCTCTCAGAAACACAATGCCTGCTCAGCATCCTCTCAGAAACACAATGCCTGCTGAACACCCTCTCAGAAACACAATCCCTGATCAGCACCCTCCCAGAAACACAATGCCTGATCAGCACCTTCTCAGAAACACAATTCCCGATCAGCACCCTCTCAGAAAAACAATGCCTGATCAGCACCTTCTCAGAAACACAATGCCCGATCAGCACCCTCTCAGAAACACAATGCCCGGTCAGCACCCCCTCAGAAACACAATGACTGATCAGAAAAGTAAACACAACACCCGATCAGCACCTTCTCAGAAACACAATGCCCACTCTGTACCGTAAACACAATGCTCGATCAGCACCCTCTCAGAAACAGAATGCCCACTCAGCACGCTCTCAGAAACACAAAGCGCACTCAGCCCCCTCTCAGAAACACAATGCCCAATCCGCCCCCTCTCAGAAACACAATGCCTGCTCACCACCCACTCAGAAACACAATGCCCGACCAGCACCCTCTCAGAAACACAATGCCCAATCAGCACCCTCTCAGATACACAATGCCTGCTCAACACCCGCTCAGAAGCACAATGCCTTCTCAAAACCCGCTCAGAAACACAATGCCTTCTCAACACCCGCTCAGAAACACAATGCCCGATCAGCACCCTCTCAGAAACACAATGCCCGATCAGCACCCTCTCAGATACACAATGCCTGCTCAACACCCGCTCAGAAGCACAATGCCTTCTCAAAACCCGCTCAGAAACACAATGCCTTCTCAACACCCGCTCAGAAACACAATCCCTGATCAGTACCCTCTCAGAAACACAATGCCTGATCAGCACCTTCTCAGAAACACAATGCCCGATCAGCACACTCTCAGAAACACAATGCCTGATCAGCACCTTCTCAGAAACACATTGCCCACTCTGCACCGTAAACACAATGCTCGATCAGCAGCCTCTCAGAAACAGAATGCACACTCAGCACGCTCTCAGAAACACAAAGCCCACTCAGCCCCCTCTAAGAAACACAATGCCCGCTCAGCACCCTCTCAGCAACACTATGACAGATCAGCACAGTAAACACAAAACCCGATCAGCACCTTCTCAGAAACAGAATGCCCACTCTGCATCATAAACACAATGCTCGATCAGCACACTCTCAGAAACACAATGCTCAATCAGTACTCTCTCAGAAACACAATACCCGCTCAGCCCCCTCTCAGAAACACAATGCCTGCTCAGCATCCTCTCAGAAACACAATGCCCAATAAGCACCCTCTCAGAAACACAATGCCTTCTCAACACCCGCTCAGAAACACAATGCCTTCTCAACACCCGCTCAGAAACACAATGCCTGATCAGCAACCTCTCAGAAACACAATGCCCAATCAGCACCCTCTCAGAAACAGCATGCCTACTCAGCACCGAAAACACAAAGCTCGATCAGCACCATCTCAGAAACACAATGCCCGGTCTGCACCCTAAACACAATGCCCGCACAACACCCTCTCATAAACACAATGCCCGATCAGCACCCTCTCAGAAACACAATGACAGATCAGCACAGTAAACACAAAACCCGATCAGCACCTTCTCAGAAACACAATGCCCACTCTGCATCGTAAACACAATGCTAGATCAGCACAATCTCAGAAACACAATGCCCAATCAGTACTCTCTCAGAAACACAATGCCCGCTCAGCATCCTCTCAGAAACACAATGCCCGATCAGCACCCTCTCAGAAACGGAATGCCTGATCAGCACCCTCTCAGAAACACAATGCCTGACCAGCACCTTCTAGAAACAAAATGCCCGATCAGCACCTTCTCAGAAACACAATGCCCGATCAGCACACTCTCAGAAACACAATGACAGATCAGCACAGTAAACACAACACCCGATCAGCACCATCTCAGAAACACAATGCCCACTCTGCACCGTAAACACAATGCTCGATCAGCACCCTCTCAGAAACACAATGCCCACTCTGCACCGTAAACTCAATGCTCGATCAGCACCCTCTCAGAAACAGAATGCCCACTCAGCACTCTCTCAGAAACACAAAGCCCACTAAGCGCCCTCTCAGAAACACAATGCCCAGTCAGCCCCCTCTCAGAAACACAATGCCTGCTCAACACCCTCTCAGAAACACAATCCCTGATCAGCACCCTCCCAGAAACACAATGCCCGATCAGCACCCTCTCAGAAACACAATGCCCGATCAGCACACTCTCAGGAACACAATGACAGATCAGCACAGTAAACACAACAGCCGATCAGCACCTTCTCAGAAACACATTGCCCACTCTGCACCGTAAACACAATGCTCGATCAGCACCCTCTCAGAAACAGAATGCCCACTCAGGACACTCTCAGAAACACAAAGCCCACTCAGCCCCCTCTCAGAAACACAATGCCTGCTCAGCATCCTCTCAGAAACACAATGCCTGCTGAACACCCTCTCAGAAACACAATCCCTGATCTGCACCCTCCCAGAAACACAATGCCTGATCAGCACCTTCTCAGAAACACAATTCCCGATCAGCACCCTCTCAGAAAAACAATGCCTGATCAGCACCTTCTCAGAAACACAATGCCCGATCAGCACCCTCTCAGAAACACAATGCCCGGTCAGCACCCCCTCAGAAACACAATGACTGATCAGAACAGTAAACACAACACCCGATCAGCACCTTCTCAGAAACACAATGCCCACTCTGCACCGTAAACACAATGCTCGATCAGCTCTCTCTCAGAAACAGAATGCCCACTCAGCACGCTCTCAGAAACACAAAGCCCACTCAGCCCCCTCTCAGAAACACAATGCCCGCTCAACACCCTCTCAGAAACACAATGCCTGCTCAACACCCTCTCAGAAACACAATGCCTGCTCAACACCCTCTCAGAAACACAATGCCCAATCAGCACCCTCTCAGATACACAATGCCTGCTCAACACCCGCTCAGAAGCACAATGCCTTCTCAAAACCCGCTCAGAAACACAATGCCTTCTCAACACCCGCTCAGAAACACAATGCCCAATCAGCACCCTCTCAGAAACACCATACCTGCTCAGCACCGTAAACACAAAGCTCGATCAGCACGCTCTCAGAAACACAATGCCCGGTCTGCACCCTAAACACAATGCCCGCACAACACCCTCTCATAAACACAATGCCCGATCAGCACCCTCTCAGAAACACAATGACAGATCAGCACAGTAAACACAAAACCCGATCAGCACCTTCTCAGAAATACAATGCCCACTCCGGATCGTAAACACAATGCTCGATCAGCACACTCTCAGAAACACAATGCCCAATCAGTACTCTCTCAGAAACACAATGCCCGCTCAGCATCCTCTCAGAAACACAATGCCCGATCAGCACCCTCTCAGAAAAACAATGCCTGATCAACACCTTCTCAGAAACACAATGCCCGATCAGCACCCTCTCAGAAACACAATGCCCGGTCAGCACCCCCTCAGAAACACAATGACTGATCGGAACAGTAAACACAACACCCGATCAGCACCTTCTCAGAAACACAATGCCCTCTCTGCACCCTAAACCCAATGCTCGATCAGCATTGATCTCAGAAACAGAATGCCCACTCAGCACCCTCTCAGAAACACAAAGTACACTCTGCTCTCTCTCAGAAAGACAATGCCTGCTCAACCCCCTCTCAGAAACACAATGCCCGATCAGCACCCTCTCATAAAGACAATGCCCGCTCAGCACCCTCTCAGATACACAATGCCCGATCAGCACCCTCTCAGAAACACAATGCCCAATCAGCATCCTCTCACAAACACAATGCCTGCTCAACACCCTCTCAGAAACACAATGCCGGATAAGCACCCTCACAGAAACACAATGCCTGATCAGCACCTTCTCAGAAACTCAATGCCCGATCAGCACCCTCTCAGAAACGGAATGCCTGATCAGCACCCTCTCAGAAACACAATGACAGATCAGCACAGTAAACACAACACCCGACTTAGCACCTTCTCAGAAACACAATGCCCACTCTGCACCCTAAACCCAATGCTCGATCAGCACCCTCTCAGAAACAGAATGCCCACTCAGCACCCTCTCAAACACAAAGTCCACTCTGCCCTCTCTCAGAAAGACAATGCCTGCTCAACCCCCTCTCAGAAACACAATGCCCGATCAGCACCCTCTCATAAACACAATGCCCGCTCAGCACCCTCTCAGAAACACAATGCCCGATCAGCACCCTCTCAGAAACACAATGCCCAATCAGCATCCTCTCACAAACACAATGCCTGCTCAACACCCTCTCAGAAACACAATGCCGGATAAGCACCCCCTCAGAAACACAATGCCTGATCAGCACCTTCTCAGAAACTCAATGCCCGATCAGCACCCTCTCAGAAACGGAATGCCTGATCAGCACCCTCTCAGAAACACAATGACAGATCAGCACAGTAAACACAACACCCGATCAGCGCATTCTCAGAAACACAATGCCCACTCTGCACCGTAAACTCAATGCTCGATCAGCATCCTCTCAGAAACAGAATGCCCACTCAGCCCCCTCTCAGAAACACAAAGCCCACTCAGCCCCCTCTCAGAAACACAGTGCCTGCTCAACACCATCTCAGAAACACAATGCCCAATCAGCACCCTCTCAGAAACACCATGCCTACTCAGCACCGTAAACACAATGCTCGATCAGCACCCTCTCATAAACACAATGCCCGCTCAGCACCCTCTCATAAACACAATGCCCGCTCAGCACCCTCTCAGAAACACAATGCCCGATCAGCACCCTCTCAGAAACAGAATGCCCACTCAGCCCCCTCTCAGAAACACAAAGCCCACTCAGCCCCCTCTCAGAAACACAATGCCTGATCAGCAACCTCTGAGAAACACAATGCCCAATCAGCACCCTCTCAGAAACACCATGCCTACTCAGCACCGTAAACACAATGCTCGATCAGCACCCACTCAGAAACACAATGCCAGATAAACACCCTCCAAGAAACACAATGCCTGATCAGCACCTTCTCAGAAACACAATGCCCGATCAGCACCCTCTCAGAAACGGAATGCCTGATCAGCACCCTCTCAGAAACACAATGCCCAATCAGCACCCTCTCAGAAACACAACGCCCACTCTGCACCGTAAACAGAATGCTCGATCAGCACCCTCTCAGAAACAGAATGCCCACTCAGCACCCTCTCAGAAACACAAAGTCCACTCTGCCCTCTCTCAGAAAGACAATGCCTGCTCAACCCCCTCTCAGAAACACAATGCCCGATCAGCACCCTCTCAGAAACACAATGCCCACTCTGCACCTTAAACACAATGCCTAATCAGCACCCTCTCAGAAACAGAATGCCCACTCTGCACCGTAAACAGAATGCTCGATCAGCACCCATCACAGAAGCACAATGCCCAATCAGCACCCTCTCAGAAACACAATGCCCGGTCAGCACCCTCTGAGAAACACAATGACAGATCAGCACAGTAAACACAACACCCGATCAGCACCTTCTCAGAAACACAATGCCCACTCTGCACCGTAAACACAATGCTCGATCAGCACCCTCTCAGAAACAGAATGCCCACTCAGCACACTCTCAGAAACACAAAGACCACTCAGCCCCCTCTCAGAAACACAATGCCTGCTCAGCATCCTCTCAGAAACACAATGCCTGCTGAACACCCTCTCAGAAACACAATCCCTGATCTGCACCCTCCCAGAAACACAATGCCTGATCAGCACCTTCTCAGAAACACAATTCCCGATCAGCACCCTCTCAGAAAAACAATGCCTGATCAGCACCTTCTCAGAAACACAATGCCCGATCAGCACCCTCTCAGAAACACAATGCCCGGTCAGCACCCCCTCAGAAACACAATGACTGATCAGAAAAGTAAACACAACACCCGATCAGCACCTTCTCAGAAACACAATGCCCACTCTGTACCGTAAACACAATGCTCGATCAGCACCCTCTCAGAAACAGAATGCCCACTCAGCACGCTCTCAGAAACACAAAGCGCACTCAGCCCCCTCTCAGAAACACAATGCCCAATCCGCCCCCTCTCAGAAACACAATGCCTGCTCACCACCCACTCAGAAACACAATGCCCGACCAGCACCCTCTCAGAAACACAATGCCCAATCAGCACCCTCTCAGATACACAATGCCTGCTCAACACCCGCTCAGAAGCACAATGCCTTCTCAAAACCCGCTCAGAAACACAATGCCTTCTCAACACCCGCTCAGAAACACAATGCCCGATCAGCACCCTCTCAGAAACACAATGCCCGATCAGCACCCTCTCAGATACACAATGCCTGCTCAACACCCGCTCAGAAGCACAATGCCTTCTCAAAACCCGCTCAGAAACACAATGCCTTCTCAACACCCGCTGAGAAACACAATGCCCAATCAGCACCCTCTCAGAAACACAATGCCCGATCAGCACCCTCTCAGAAACACAATGCCCGATCAGCACCCTCTAAGAAACAGAATGCCTGATCAGCACCCTCTCAGAAACACAATCCCTGATCAGCACCCTCTCAGAAACACAATGCCTGATCAGCACCTTCTCAGAAACACAATGCCCGATCAGCACACTCTCAGAAACACAATGCCTGATCAGCACCTTCTCAGAAACACATTGCCCACTCTGCACCGTAAACACAATGCTCGATCAGCAGCCTCTCAGAAACAGAATGCACACTCAGCACGCTCTCAGAAACACAAAGCCCACTCAGCCCCCTCTAAGAAACACAATGCCCAATAAGCACCCTCTCAGAAACACTATGACAGATCAGCACAGTAAACACAAAACCCGATCAGCACCTTCTCAGAAACAGAATGCCCACTCTGCATCATAAACACAATGCTCGATCAGCACACTCTCAGAAACACAATGCTCAATCAGTACTCTCTCAGAAACACAATACCCGCTCAGCCCCCTCTCAGAAACACAATGCCTGCTCAGCATCCTCTCAGAAACACAATGCCCAATAAGCACCCTCTCAGAAACACAATGCCTTCTCAACACCCGCTCAGAAACACAATGGCTTCTCAACACCCGCTCAGAAACACAATGCCTGATCAGCAACCTCTCAGAAACACAATGCCCAATCAGCACCCTCTCAGAAACAGCATGCCTACTCAGCACCGAAAACACAAAGCTCGATCAGCACCATCTCAGAAACACAATGCCCGGTCTGCACCCTAAACACAATGCCCGCACAACACCCTCTCATAAACACAATGCCCGATCAGCACCCTCTCAGAAACACAATGACAGATCAGCACAGTAAACACAAAACCCGATCAGCACCTTCTCAGAAACACAATGCCCACTCTGCATCGTAAACACAATGCTAGATCAGCACAATCTCAGAAACACAATGCCCAATCAGTACTCTCTCAGAAACACAATGCCCGCTCAGCATCCTCTCAGAAACACAATGCCCGATCAGCACCCTCTCAGAAACGGAATGCCTGATCAGCACCCTCTCAGAAACACAATGCCTGACCAGCACCTTCTAGAAACAAAATGCCCGATCAGCACCTTCTCAGAAACACAATGCCCGATCAGCACACTCTCAGAAACACAATGACAGATCAGCACAGTAAACACAACACCCGATCAGCACCATCTCAGAAACACAATGCCCACTCTGCACCGTAAACACAATGCTCGATCAGCACCCTCTCAGAAACACAATGCTCACTCTGCACCGTAAACTCAATGCTCGATCAGCACCCTCTCAGAAACAGAATGCCCACTCAGCACTCTCTCAGAAACACAAAGCCCACTAAGCGCCCTCTCAGAAACACAATGCCCAGTCAGCCCCCTCTCAGAAACACAATGCCTGCTCAACACCCTCTCAGAAACACAATCCCTGATCAGCACCCTCCCAGAAACACAATGCCCGATCAGCACCCTCTCAGAAACACAATGCCCGATCAGCACACTCTCAGGAACACAATGACAGATCAGCACAGTAAACACAACACCCGATCAGCACCTTCTCAGAAACACAATGCCCACTCTGCACCGTAAACACAATGCTCGATCAGCACCCTCTCAGAAACAGAATGCCAACTCAGGACACTCTCAGAAACACAAAGCCCACTCAGCCCCCTCTCAGAAACACAATGCCTGCTCAGCATCCTCTCAGAAACACAATGCCTGCTGAACACCCTCTCAGAAACACAATCCCTGATCTGCACCCTCCCAGAAACACAATGCCTGATCAGCACCTTCTCAGAAACACAATTCCCGATCAGCACCCTCTCAGAAAAACAATGCCTGATCAGCACCTTCTCAGAAACACAATGCCCGATCAGCACCCTCTCAGAAACACAATGCCCGGTCAGCACCCCCTCAGAAACACAATGACTGATCAGAACAGTAAACACAACACCCGATCAGCACCTTCTCAGAAACACAATGCCCACTCTGCACCGTAAACACAATGCTCGATCAGCTCCCTCTCAGAAACAGAATGCCCACTCAGCACGCTCTCAGAAACACAAAGCCCACTAAGCCCCCTCTCAGAAACACAATGCCCGCTCAACACCCTCTCAGAAACACAATGCCTGCTCAACACCCTCTCAGAAACACAATCCCTGATCAGCACCCTCTCAGAAACACAATGCCCAATCAGCACCCTCTCAGATACACAATGCCTGCTCAACACCCGCTCAGAAGCACAATGCCTTCTCAAAACCCGCTCAGAAACACAATGCCTTCTCAACACCCGCTCAGAAACACAATGCCCAATCAGCACCCTCTCAGAAACACCATACCTACTCAGCACCGTAAACACAAAGCTCGATCAGCACCCTCTCAGAAACACAATGCCCGGTCTGCACCCTAAACACAATGCCCGCACAACACCCTCTCATAAACACAATGCCCGATCAGCACCCTCTCAGAAACACAATGACAGATCAGCACAGTAAACACAAAACCCGATCAGCACCTTCTCAGAAATACAATGCCCACTCTGGATCGTAAACACAATGCTCGATCAGCACACTCTCAGAAACACAATGCCCAATCAGTACTCTCTCAGAAACACAATGCCCGCTCAGCATCCTCTCAGAAACACAATGCCCGATCAGCACCCTCTCAGAAAAACAATGCCTGATCAGCACCTTCTCAGAAACACAATGCCCGATCAGCACCCTCTCAGAAACACAATGCCCGGTCAGCACCCCCTCAGAAACACAATGACTGATCGGAACAGTAAACACAACACCCGATCAGCACCTTCTCAGAAACACAATGCCCTCTCTGCACCCTAAACCCAATGCTCGATCAGCATTGATCTCAGAAACAGAATGCCCACTCAGCACCCTCTCAGAAACACAAAGTCCACTCTGCCCTCTCTCAGAAAGACAATGCCTGCTCAACCCCCTCTCAGAAACACAATGCCCGATCAGCACCCTCTCATAAAGACAATGCCCGCTCAGCACCCTCTCAGATACACAATGCCCGATCAGCACCCTCTCAGAAACACAATGCCCAATCAGCATCCTCTCACAAACACAATGCCTGCTCAACACCCTCTCAGAAACACAATGCCGGATAAGCACCCTCACAGAAACACAATGCCTGATCAGCACCTTCTCAGAAACTCAATGCCCGATCAGCACCCTCTCAGAAACGGAATGCCTGATCAGCACCCTCTCAGAAACACAATGACAGATCAGCACAGTAAACACAACACCCGACTTAGCACCTTCTCAGAAACACAATGCCCACTCTGCACCCTAAACCCAATGCTCGATCAGCACCCTCTCAGAAACAGAATGCCCACTCAGCACCCTCTCAAACACAAAGTCCACTCTGCCCTCTCTCAGAAAGACAATGCCTGCTCAACCCCCTCTCAGAAACACAATGCCCGATCAGCACCCTCTCATAAACACAATGCCCGCTCAGCACCCTCTCAGAAACACAATGCCCGATCAGCACCCTCTCAGAAACACAATGCCCAATCAGCATCCTCTCACAAACACAATGCCTGCTCAACACCCTCTCAGAAACACAATGCCGGATAAGCACCCCCTCAGAAACACAATGCCTGATCAGCACCTTCTCAGAAACTCAATGCCCGATCAGCACCCTCTCAGAAACGGAATGCCTGATCAGCACCCTCTCAGAAACACAATGACAGATCAGCACAGTAAACACAACACCCGATCAGCGCATTCTCAGAAACACAATGCCCACTCTGCACCGTAAACTCAATGCTCGATCAGCATCCTCTCAGAAACAGAATGCCCACTCAGCCCCCTCTCAGAAACACAAAGCCCACTCAGCCCCCTCTCAGAAACACAATGCCTGCTCAACACCATCTCAGAAACACAATGCCCAATCAGCACCCTCTCAGAAACACCATGCCTACTCAGCACCGTAAACACAATGCTCGATCAGCACCCTCTCATAAACACAATGCCCGCTCAGCACCCTCTCAGAAACACAATGCCCGATCAGCACCCTCTCAGAAACACAATGCCCAATCAGCATCCTCTCACAAACACAATGCCTGCTCAACACCCTCTCAGAAACACAATGCCGGATAAGCACCCTCCCAGAAACACAATGCCTGATCAGCACCTTCTCAGAAGCTCAATGCCCGATCAGCACCCTCTCAGAAACGGAATGCCTGATCAGCACCCTCTCAGAAACACAATGACAGATCAGCACAGTAAACACAACACCCGATCAGCGCATTCTCAGAAACACAATGCCCACTCTGCACCGTAAACTCAATGCTCGATCAGCCCCCTCTCAGAAACACAAAGCCCACTCAGCCCCCTCTCAGAAACACAATGCCCAATCAGCCCCCTCTCAGAAACACAATGCCTACTCAGCACCGTAAACACAATGCTCGATCAGCACCCACTCAGAAACACAATGCCAGATAAACACCCTCCCAGAAACACAATGCCTGATCAGCACCTTCTCAGAAACACAATGCCCGATCAGCACCCTCTCAGAAACGGAATGCCTGATCAGCACCCTCTCAGAAACACAATGCCCAATCAGCACCCTCTCAGAAACACAACGCCCACTCTGCACCGTAAACAGAATGCTCGATCAGCACCCTCTCAGAAACAGAATGCCCACTCAGCACCCTCTCAGAAACACAAAGTCCACTCTGCCCTCTCTCAGAAAGACAATGCCTGCTCAACCCCCTCTCAGAAACACAATGCCCGATCAGCACCCTCTCAGAAACACAATGCCCACTCTGCACCTTAAACACAATGCCTAATCAGCACCCTCTCAGAAACAGAATGCCCACTCTGCACCGTAAACAGAATGCTCGATCAGCACCCATCACAGAAGCACAATGCCCAATCAGCACCCTCTCAGAAACACAATGCCCGGTCAGCACCCTCTGAGAAACACAATGACAGATCAGCACAGTAAACACAACACCCGATCAGCACCTTCTCAGAAACACAATGCCCACTCTGCACCGTAAACACAATGCTCGATCAGCACCCTCTCAGAAACAGAATGCCCACTCAGCACACTCTCAGAAACACAAAGCCCACTCAGCCCCCTCTCAGAAACACAATGCCTGCTCAGCATCCTCTCAGAAACACAATGCCTGCTGAACACCCTCTCAGAAACACAATCCCTGATCAGCACCCTCCCAGAAACACAATGCCTGATCAGCACCTTCTCAGAAACACAATTCCCGATCAGCACCCTCTCAGAAAAACAATGCCTGATCAGCACCTTCTCAGAAACACAATGCCCCGATCAGCACCCTCTCAGAAACACAATGCCCGGTCAGCACCCCCTCAGAAACACAATGACTGATCAGAAAAGTAAACACAACACCCGATCAGCACCTTCTCAGAAACACAATGCCCACTCTGTACCGTAAACACAATGCTCGATCAGCACCCTCTCAGAAACAGAATGCCCACTCAGCACGCTCTCAGAAACACAAAGCGCACTCAGCCCCCTCTCAGAAACACAATGCCCAATCCGCCCCCTCTCAGAAACACAATGCCTGCTCACCACCCACTCAGAAACACAATGCCCGACCAGCACCCTCTCAGAAACACAATGCCCAATCAGCACCCTCTCAGATACACAATGCCTGCTCAACACCCGCTCAGAAGCACAATGCCTTCTCAAACCCGCTCAGAAACACAATGCCTTCTCAACACCCGCTCAGAAACACAATGCCCGATCAGCACCCTCTCAGAAACACAATGCCCGATCAGCACCCTCTCAGATACACAATGCCTGCTCAACACCCGCTCAGAAGCACAATGCCTTCTCAAAACCCGCTCAGAAACACAATGCCTTCTCAACACCCGCTGAGAAACACAATGCACAATCAGCACCCTCTAAGAAACAGAATGCCTGATCAGCACCCTCTCAGAAACACAATCCCTGATCAGCACCCTCTCAGAAACACAATGCCTGATCAGCACCTTCTCAGAAACACAATGCCCGATCAGCACACTCTCAGAAACACAATGCCTGATCAGCACCTTCTCAGAAACACATTGCCCACTCTGCACCGTAAACACAATGCTCGATCAGCAGCCTCTCAGAAACAGAATGCACACTCAGCACGCTCTCAGAAACACAAAGCCCACTCAGCCCCCTCTAAGAAACACAATGCCCGCTCAGCACCCTCTCAGAAACACTATGACAGATCAGCACAGTAAACACAAAACCCGATCAGCACCTTCTCAGAAACAGAATGCCCACTCTGCATCATAAACACAATGCTCGATCAGCACACTCTCAGAAACACAATGCTCAATCAGTACTCTCTCAGAAACACAATACCCGCTCAGCCCCCTCTCAGAAACACAATGCCTGCTCAGCATCCTCTCAGAAACACAATGCCCAATAAGCACCCTCTCAGAAACACAATGCCTTCTCAACACCCGCTCAGAAACACAATGGCTTCTCAACACCCGCTCAGAAACACAATGCCTGATCAGCAACCTCTCAGAAACACAATGCCCAATCAGCACCCTCTCAGAAACAGCATGCCAACTCAGCACCGAAAACACAAAGCTCGATCAGCACCATCTCAGAAACACAATGCCCGGTCTGCACCCTAAACACAATGCCCGCACAACACCCTCTCATAAACACAATGCCCGATCAGCACCCTCTCAGAAACACAATGACAGATCAGCACAGTAAACACAAAACCCGATCAGCACCTTCTCAGAAACACAATGCCCACTCTGCATCGTAAACACAATGCTAGATCAGCACAATCTCAGAAACACAATGCCCAATCAGTACTCTCTCAGAAACACAATGCCCGCTCAGCATCCTCTCAGAAACACAATGCCCGATCAGCACCCTCTCAGAAACGGAATGCCTGATCAGCACCCTCTCAGAAACACAATGCCTGACCAGCACCTTCTAGAAACACAATGCCCGATCAGCACCCTCTCAGAAACACAATGCCCGATCAGCACACTCTCAGAAACACAATGACAGATCAGCACAGTAAACACAACACCCGATCAGCACCATCTCAGAAACACAATGCCCACTCTGCACCGTAAACACAATGCTCGATCAGCACCCTCTCAGAAACACAATGCTCACTCTGCACCGTAAACTCAATGCTCGATCAGCACCCTCTCAGAAACAGAATGCCCACTCAGCACTCTCTCAGAAACACAAAGCCCACTAAGCGCCCTCTCAGAAACACAATGCCCAGTCAGCCCCCTCTCAGAAACACAATGCCTGCTCAACACCCTCTCAGAAACACAATCCCTGATCAGCACCCTCCCAGAAACACAATGCCCGATCAGCACCCTCTCAGAAACACAATGCCCGATCAGCACCTTCTCAGAAACACAATTCCCGATCAGCACCCTCTCAGAAAAACAATGCCTGATCAGCACCCTCTCAGAAACACAATGACAGATCAGCACAGTAAACACAACACCCGATCAGCACCTTCTCAGAAACACAATGCCCACTCTGCACCGTAAACACAATGCTCGATCAGCACCCTCTCAGAAACAGAATGCCCACTCAGGACACTCTCAGAAACACAAAGCCCACTCAGCCCCCTCTCAGAAACACAATGCCTGCTCAGCATCCTCTCAGAAACACAATGCCTGCTGAACACCCTCTCAGAAACACAATCCCTGATCTGCACCCTCCCAGAAACACAATGCCTGATCAGCACCTTCTCAGAAACACAATTCCCGATCAGCACCCTCTCAGAAAAACAATGCCTGATCAGCACCTTCTCAGAAACACAATGCCCGATCAGCACCCTCTCAGAAACACAATGCCCGGTCAGCACCCCCTCAGAAACACAATGACTGATCAGAACAGTAAACACAACACCCGATCAGCACCTTCTCAGAAACACAATGCCCACTCTGCACCGTAAACACAATGCTCGATCAGCTCCCTCTCAGAAACAGAATGCCCACTCAGCACGCTCTCAGAAACACAAAGCCCACTAAGCCCCCTCTCAGAAACACAATGCCCGCTCAACACCCTCTCAGAAACACAATGCCTGCTCAACACCCTCTCAGAAACACAATCCCTGATCAGCACCCTCTCAGAAACACAATGCCCAATCAGCACCCTCTCAGATACACAATGCCTGCTCAACACCCGCTCAGAAGCACAATGCCTTCTCAAAACCCGCTCAGAAACACAATGCCTTCTCAACACCCGCTCAGAAACACAATGCCCAATCAGCACCCTCTCAGAAACACCATACCTACTCAGCACCGTAAACACAAAGCTCGATCAGCACCCTCTCAGAAACACAATGCCCGGTCTGCACCCTAAACACAATGCCCGCACAACACCCTCTCATAAACACAATGCCCGATCAGCACCCTCTCAGAAACACAATGACAGATCAGCACAGTAAACACAAAACCCGATCAGCACCTTCTCAGAAATACAATGCCCACTCTGGATCGTAAACACAATGCTCGATCAGCACACTCTCAGAAACACAATGCCCAATCAGTACTCTCTCAGAAACACAATGCCCGCTCAGCATCCTCTCAGAAACGGAATGCCTGATCAGCACCCTCTCAGAAACACAATGACAGATCAGCACAGTAAACACAACACCCGACTTAGCACCTTCTCAGAAACACAATGCCCACTCTGCACCCTAAACCCAATGCTCGATCAGCACCCTCTCAGAAACACAAAGCCCACTCAGCCCCCTCTCAGAAACACAATGCCTGCTCAGCATCCTCTCAGAAACACAATGCCTGCTGAACACCCTCTCAGAAACACAAACCCTGATCAGCACCCTCCCAGAAACACAATGCCTGATCAGCACCTTCTCAGAAACACAATTCCCGATCAGCACCCTCTCAGAAAAACAATGCCTGATCAGCACCTTCTCAGAAACACAATGCCCGATCAGCACCCTCTCAGAAACACAATGCCCGGTCAGCACCCCCTCAGAAACACAATGACTGATCAGAAAAGTAAACACAACACCCGATCAGCACCTTCTCAGAAACACAATGCCCACTCTGTACCGTAAACACAATGCTCGATCAGCACCCTCTCAGAAACAGAATGCCCACTCAGCACACTCTCAGAAACACAAAGCCCACTCAGCCCCCTCTCAGAAACACAATGCCCAATCCGCCCCCTCTCAGAAACACAATGCCTGGTCAGCACCCTCTCAGAAACACAATGCCCGATCAGCACCCTCTAAGAAACAGAATGCCTGATCAGCACCCTCTCAGAAACACAATCCCTGATCAGCACCCTCTCAGAAACACAATGCCTGATCAGCACCTTCTCAGAAACACAATGCCCGATCAGCACACTCTCAGTAACAGAATGACAGATCAGCACAGTAAACACAACACCCGATCAGCACCTTCTCAGAAACACATTGCCCACTCTGCACCGTAAACACAATGCTCGATCAGCAGCCTCTCAGAAACAGAATGGCCACTCAGCACGCTCTCAGAAACACAAAGCCCACTCAGCCCCCTCTCAGAAACACAATGCCCAATAAGCACCCTCTCAGAAACACAATGCCCGCTCAGCATCCTCTCAGAAACACAATGCCCAATGAGCACCCTCTCAGAAACACAATGCCTGCTCAACACCTGCTCAGAAACACAATGCCCAATCAGCACCCTCTCAGAAACACCATGCCTACTTAGCACCGTAAACACAATGCTTGATCAGCACCCTCTCAGAAACACAATGCCCGGTGTGCACCCTAAACACAATGCCCGCTCAACACCCTCTCATAAACTCAATGCCCAATCAGCACCCTCTCAGAAACACAATGACAGATCAGCACAGTAAACACAAAACCCGATCAGCACCTTCTCAGAAACACAATGCCCACTCTGCATCGTAAACACAATGCTCGATCAGCACACTCTCAGAAACACAATGCCCAATCAGTACTCTCTCAGAAACACAATACCCGCTCAGCCCCCTCTCAGAAACACAATGCCCAATCAGCACCCTCTCAGAAACACAATGCCTGCTCAACATCCTCTCAGAAACACAATGCCCAATAAGCACCCTCTCAGAAACACAATGCCTTCTCAACACCCGCTCAGAAACACAATGCCTGATCAGCAACCTCTCAGAAACACAATGCCCAATCAGCACCCTCTCAGAAACAGCATGCCTACTCAGCACCGTAAACACAAAGCTCGATCAGCACCCTCTCAGAAACACAATGCCCGGTCTGCACCCTAAACACAATGCCCGCACAACACCCTCTCATAAACACAATGCCCGATCAGCACCCTCTCAGAAACACAATGACAGATCAGCACAGTAAACACAAAACCCGATCAGCACCTTCTCAGAAACACAATGCCCACTCTGCATCATAAACACAATGCTAGATCAGCACAATCTCAGAAACACAATGCCCAATCAGTACTCTCTCAGAAACACAATGCCCGCTCAGCATCCTCTCAGAAACATAATGCCCGATCAGCACCCTCTCAGAAACGGAATGCCTGATCAGCACCCTCTCAGAAACACAATGCCTGACCAGCACCTTCTAGAAACAAAATGCCCGATCAGCATCCTCTCAGAAACACAATGCCCGATCAGCACACTCTCAGAAACACAATGACAGATCAACACAGTAAACACAACACCCGATCAGCACCATCTCAGAAACACAATGCCCACTCTGCGCCGTAAACACAATGCTCGATCAGCACCCTCTCAGAAACACGATGCCCACTCTGCACCGTAAACTCAATGCTCGATCAGCACCCTCTCAGAAACAGAATGCCCACTCAGCACTCTCTCAGAAACACAAAGCCCAAGAAGCGCCCTCTCAGAAACACAATGCCTGCTCAACACCCTCTCAGAAACACAATCCCTGATCAGCACCCTCCCAGAAACACAATGCCCGGTCAGCACCCCCTCAGAAACACAATGACTGATCAGAAAAGTAAACACAACACCCGATCAGCACCTTCTCAGAAACACAATGCCCACTCTGTACCGTAAACACAATGCTCGATCAGCACCCTCTCAGAAACAGAATGCCCACTCAGCACACTCTCAGAAACACAAAGCCCACTCAGCCCCCTCTCAGAAACACAATGCCCAATCCGCCCCCTCTCAGAAACACAATGCCTGGTCAGCACCCTCTCAGAAACACAATGCCCGATCAGCACCCTCTAAGAAACAGAGTGCCTGATCAGCACCCTCTCAGAAACACAATCCCTGATCAGCACCCTCTCAGAAACACAATGCCTGATCAGCACCTTCTCAGAAACACAATGCCCGATCAGCACACTCTCAGTAACAGAATGACAGATCAGCACAGTAAACACAACACCCGATCAGCACCTTCTCAGAAACACATTGCCCACTCTGCACCGTAAACACAATGCTCGATCAGCAGCCTCTCAGAAACAGAATGGCCACTCAGCACGCTCTCAGAAACACAAAGCCCACTCAGCCCCCTCTCAGAAACACAATGCCCAATAAGCACCCTCTCAGAAACACAATGCCCGCTCAGCATCCTCTCAGAAACACAATGCCCAATGAGCACCCTCTCAGAAACACAATGCCTGCTCAACACCTGCTCAGAAACACAATGCCCAATCAGCACCCTCTCAGAAACACCATGCCTACTTAGCACCGTAAACACAATGCTTGATCAGCACCCTCTCAGAAACACAATGCCCGGTGTGCACCCTAAACACAATGCCCGCTCAACACCCTCTCATAAACTCAATGCCCAATCAGCACCCTCTCAGAAACACAATGACAGATCAGCACAGTAAACACAAAACCCGATCAGCACCTTCTCAGAAACACAATGCCCACTCTGCATCGTAAACACAATGCTCGATCAGCACACTCTCAGAAACACAATGCCCAATCAGTACTCTCTCAGAAACACAATACCCGCTCAGCCCCCTCTCAGAAACACAATGCCCAATCAGCACCCTCTCAGAAACACAATGCCTGCTCAACATCCTCTCAGAAACACAATGCCCAATAAGCACCCTCTCAGAAACACAATGCCTTCTCAACACCCGCTCAGAAACACAATGCCTGATCAGCAACCTCTCAGAAACACAATGCCCAATCAGCACCCTCTCAGAAACAGCATGCCTACTCAGCACCGTAAACACAAAGCTTGATCAGCACCCTCTCAGAAACACAATGCCCGGTCTGCACCCTAAACACAATGCCCGCACAACACCCTCTCATAAACACAATGCCCGATCAGCACCCTCTCAGAAACACAATGACAGATCAGCACAGTAAACACAAAACCCGATCAGCACCTTCTCAGAAACACAATGCCCACTCTGCATCATAAACACAATGCTAGATCAGCACAATCTCAGAAACACAATGCCCAATCAGTACTCTCTCAGAAACACAATGCCCGCTCAGCATCCTCTCAGAAACATAATGCCCGATCAGCACCCTCTCAGAAACGGAATGCCTGATCAGCACCCTCTCAGAAACACAATGCCTGACCAGCACCTTCTAGAAACAAAATGCCCGATCAGCATCCTCTCAGAAACACAATGCCCGATCAGCACACTCTCAGAAACACAATGACAGATCAACACAGTAAACACAACACCCGATCAGCACCATCTCAGAAACACAATGCCCACTCTGCGCCGTAAACACAATGCTCGATCAGCACCCTCTCAGAAACACGATGCCCACTCTGCACCGTAAACTCAATGCTCGATCAGCACCCTCTCAGAAACAGAATGCCCACTCAGCACTCTCTCAGAAACACAAAGCCCAAGAAGCGCCCTCTCAGAAACACAATGCCTGCTCAACACCCTCTCAGAAACACAATCCCTGATCAGCACCCTCCCAGAAACACAATGCCCGATCAGCACCCTCTCAGAAACACAATGCCCGATCAGCACACTCTCAGAAACACAATGACAGATCAACACAGAAAACACAACACCCGATCAGCACCATCTCAGAAACACAATGCCCACTCTGCACTGTAAACACAATGCTCGATCAGCACCCTCTCAGAAACACAATGCCCACTCTGCACCGTAAACTCAATGCTCGATCAGCACCCTCTCAGAATCAGAATGCCCACTCAGCACTCTCTCAGAAACACAAAGCCCACTAAGCGCCCTCTCAGAAACACAATGCCTGCTCAACACCCTCTCAGAAACACAATCCCTGATCAGCACCCTCCCAGAAACACAATGCCCGATCAGCACCCTCTCAGAAACACAATGACAGATCAGCACAGTAAACACAACACCCGATCAGCACCTTCTCAGAAACACAATGCCCACTCTGCACCGTAAACACAATGCTCGATCAGCACCCTCTCAGAAACAGAATGCCCACTCAGCACACTCTCAGAAACACAAAGCCCACTCAGCCCCCTCTCAGAAACACAATGCCCAATCCGCCCCCTCTCAGAAACACAATGCCTGGTCAGCACCCTCTCAGAAACACAATCCCTGATCAGCACCCTCCCAGAAACACAATGCCCGGTCAGCACCCCCTCAGAAACACAATGACTGATCAGAAAAGTAAACACAACACCCGATCAGCACCTTCTCAGAAACACAATGCCCACTCTGTACCGTAAACACAATGCTCGATCAGCACCCTCTCAGAAACAGAATGCCCACTCAGCACACTCTCAGAAACACAAAGCCCACTCAGCCCCCTCTCAGAAACACAATGCCCAATCCGCCCCCTCTCAGAAACACAATGCCTGGTCAGCACCCTCTCAGAAACACAATGCCCGATCAGCACCCTCTAAGAAACAGAATGCCTGATCAGCACCCTCTCAGAAACACAATCCCTGATCAGCACCCTCTCAGAAACACAATGCCTGATCAGCACCTTCTCAGAAACACAATGCCCGATCAGCACACTCTCAGTAACAGAATGACAGATCAGCACAGTAAACACAACACCCGATCAGCACCTTCTCAGAAACACATTGCCCACTCTGCACCGTAAACACAATGCTCGATCAGCAGCCTCTCAGAAACAGAATGGCCACTCAGCACGCTCTCAGAAACACAAAGCCCACTCAGCCCCCTCTCAGAAACACAATGCCCAATAAGCACCCTCTCAGAAACACAATGCCCGCTCAGCATCCTCTCAGAAACACAATGCCCAATGAGCACCCTCTCAGAAACACAATGCCTGCTCAACACCTGCTCAGAAACACAATGCCCAATCAGCACCCTCTCAGAAACACCATGCCTACTTAGCACCGTAAACACAATGCTTGATCAGCACCCTCTCAGAAACACAATGCCCGGTGTGCACCCTAAACACAATGCCCGCTCAACACCCTCTCATAAACTCAATGCCCAATCAGCACCCTCTCAGAAACACAATGACAGATCAGCACAGTAAACACAAAACCCGATCAGCACCTTCTCAGAAACACAATGCCCACTCTGCATCGTAAACACAATGCTCGATCAGCACACTCTCAGAAACACAATGCCCAATCAGTACTCTCTCAGAAACACAATACCCGCTCAGCCCCCTCTCAGAAACACAATGCCCAATCAGCACCCTCTCAGAAACACAATGCCTGCTCAACATCCTCTCAGAAACACAATGCCCAATAAGCACCCTCTCAGAAACACAATGCCTTCTCAACACCCGCTCAGAAACACAATGCCTGATCAGCAACCTCTCAGAAACACAATGCCCAATCAGCACCCTCTCAGAAACAGCATGCCTACTCAGCACCGTAAACACAAAGCTTGATCAGCACCCTCTCAGAAACACAATGCCCGGTCTGCACCCTAAACACAATGCCCGCACAACACCCTCTCATAAACACAATGCCCGATCAGCACCCTCTCAGAAACACAATGACAGATCAGCACAGTAAACACAAAACCCGATCAGCACCTTCTCAGAAACACAATGCCCACTCTGCATCATAAACACAATGCTAGATCAGCACAATCTCAGAAACACAATGCCCAATCAGTACTCTCTCAGAAACACAATGCCCGCTCAGCATCCTCTCAGAAACATAATGCCCGATCAGCACCCTCTCAGAAACGGAATGCCTGATCAGCACCCTCTCAGAAACACAATGCCTGACCAGCACCTTCTAGAAACAAAATGCCCGATCAGCATCCTCTCAGAAACACAATGCCCGATCAGCACACTCTCAGAAACACAATGACAGATCAACACAGTAAACACAACACCCGATCAGCACCATCTCAGAAACACAATGCCCACTCTGCGCCGTAAACACAATGCTCGATCAGCACCCTCTCAGAAACACGATGCCCACTCTGCACCGTAAACTCAATGCTCGATCAGCACCCTCTCAGAAACAGAATGCCCACTCAGCACTCTCTCAGAAACACAAAGCCCAAGAAGCGCCCTCTCAGAAACACAATGCCTGCTCAACACCCTCTCAGAAACACAATCCCTGATCAGCACCCTCCCAGAAACACAATGCCCGATCAGCACCCTCTCAGAAACACAATGCCCGATCAGCACACTCTCAGAAACACAATGACAGATCAACACAGAAAACACAACACCCGATCAGCACCATCTCAGAAACACAATGCCCACTCTGCACTGTAAACACAATGCTCGATCAGCACCCTCTCAGAAACACAATGCCCACTCTGCACCGTAAACTCAATGCTCGATCAGCACCCTCTCAGAATCAGAATGCCCACTCAGCACTCTCTCAGAAACACAAAGCCCACTAAGCGCCCTCTCAGAAACACAATGCCTGCTCAACACCCTCTCAGAAACACAATCCCTGATCAGCACCCTCCCAGAAACACAATGCCCGATCAGCACCCTCTCAGAAACACAATGACAGATCAGCACAGTAAACACAACACCCGATCAGCACCTTCTCAGAAACACAATGCCCACTCTGCACCGTAAACACAATGCTCGATCAGCACCCTCTCAGAAACAGAATGCCCACTCAGCACACTCTCAGAAACACAAAGCCCACTCAGCCCCCTCTCAGAAACACAATGCCTGCTCAGCATCCTCTCAGAAACACAATGCCTGCTGAACACCCTCTCAGAAACACAATCCCTGATCAGCACCCTCCCAGAAACACAATGCCTGATCAGCACCTTCTCAGAAACACAATTCCCGATCAGCACCCTCTCAGAAAAACAATGCCTGATCAGCACCTTCTCAGAAACACAATGCCCAATCAGCACCCTCTCAGAAACACAATGCCCGGTCAGCACCCCCTCAGAAACACAATGACTGATCAGAAAAGTAAACACAACACCCGATCAGCACCTTCTCAGAAACACAATGCCCACTCTGTACCGTAAACACAATGCTCGATCAGCACCCTCTCAGAAACAGAATGCCCACTCAGCACGCTCTCAGAAACACAAAGCGCACTCAGCCCCCTCTCAGAAACACAATGCCCAATCCGCCCCCTCTCAGAAACACAATGCCTGCTCACCACCCACTCAGAAACACAATGCCCGACCAGCACCCTCTCAGAAACACAATGCCCAATCAGCACCCTCTCAGATACACAATGCCTGCTCAACACCCGCTCAGAAGCACAATGCCTTCTCAACACCCGCTGAGAAACACAATGCCCAATCAGCACCCTCTAAGAAACAGAATGCCTGATCAGCACCCTCTCAGAAACACAATCCCTGATCAGCACCCTCTCAGAAACACAATGCCTGATCAGCACCTTCTCAGAAACACAATGCCCGATCAGCACACTCTCAGAAACACAATGCCTGATCAGCACCTTCTCAGAAACACATTGCCCACTCTGCACCGTAAACACAATGCTCGATCAGCAGCCTCTCAGAAACAGAATGCACACTCAGCACGCTCTCAGAAACACAAAGCCCACTCAGCCCCCTCTAAGAAACACAATGCCTGCTCAGCATCCTCTCAGAAACACTATGACAGATCAGCACAGTAAACACAAAACCCGATCAGCACCTTCTCAGAAACAGAATGCCCACTCTGCATCATAAACACAATGCTCGATCAGCACACTCTCAGAAACACAATGCTCAATCAGTACTCTCTCAGAAACACAATACCCGCTCAGCCCCCTCTCAGAAACACAATGCCTGCTCAGCATCCTCTCAGACACACAATGCCCAATAAGCACCCTCTCAGAAACACAATGCCTTCTCAACACCCGCTCAGAAACACAATGCCTTCTCAACACCCGCTCAGAAACACAATGCCTGATCAGCAACCTCTCAGAAACACAATGCCCAATCAGCACCCTCTCAGAAACAGCATGCCTACTCAGCACCGAAAACACAAAGCTCGATCAGCACCATCTCAGAAACACAATGCCCGGTCTGCACCCTAAACACAATGCCCGCACAACACCCTCTCATAAACACAATGCCCGATCAGCACCCTCTCAGAAACACAATGACAGATCAGCACAGTAAACACAAAACCCGATCAGCACCTTCTCAGAAACACAATGCCCACTCTGCATCGTAAACACAATGCTAGATCAGCACAATCTCAGAAACACAATGCCCAATCAGTACTCTCTCAGAAACACAATGCCCGCTCAGCATCCTCTCAGAAACACAATGCCCGATCAGCACCCTCTCAGAAACGGAATGCCTGATCAGCACCTTCTAGAAACAAAATGCCCGATCAGCACCTTCTCAGAAACACAATGCCCGATCAGCACACTCTCAGAAACACAATGACAGATCAGCACAGTAAACACAACACCCGATCAGCACCATCTCAGAAACACAATGCCCACTCTGCACCGTAAACACAATGCTCGATCAGCACCCTCTCAGAAACACAATGCCCACTCTGCACCGTAAACTCAATGCTCGATCAGCACCCTCTCAGAAACAGAATGCCCACTCAGCACTCTCTCAGAAACACAAAGCCCACTAAGCGCCCTCTCAGAAACACAATGCCCAGTCAGCCCCCTCTCAGAAACACAATGCCTGCTCAACACCCTCTCAGAAACACAATCCCTGATCAGCACCCTCCCAGAAACACAATGCCCGATCAGCACCCTCTCAGAAACACAATGCCCGATCAGCACACTCTCAGGAACACAATGACAGATCAGCACAGTAAACACAACACCCGATCAGCACCTTCTCAGAAACACAATGCCCACTCTGCACCGTAAACACAATGCTCGATCAGCACCCTCTCAGAAACAGAATTCCCACTCAGCACACTCTCAGAAACACAAAGCCCACTCAGCCCCCTCTCAGAAACACAATGCCTGCTCAGCATCCTCTCAGAAACACAATGCCTGCTGAACACCCTCTCAGAAACACAATCCCTGATCTGCACCCTCCCAGAAACACAATGCCTGATCAGCACCTTCTCAGAAACACAATTCCCGATCAGCACCCTCTCAGAAAAACAATGCCTGATCAGCACCTTCTCAGAAACACAATGCCCGATCAGCACCCTCTCAGAAACACAATGCCCGGTCAGCACCCCCTCAGAAAAACAATGACTGATCAGAACAGTAAACACAACACCCGATCAGCACCTTCTCAGAAACACAATGCCCACTCTGCACCGTAAACACAATGCTCGATCAGCTCCCTCTCAGAAACAGAATGCCCACTCAGCACGCTCTCAGAAACACAAAGCCCACTAAGCCCCCTCTCAGAAACACAATGCCCGCTCAACACCCTCTCAGAAACACAATGCCTGCTCAACACCCTCTCAGAAACACAATCCCTGATCAGCACCCTCTCAGAAACACAATGCCCAATCAGCACCCTCTCAGATACACAATGCCTGCTCAACACCCGCTCAGAAGCACAATGCCTTCTCAAAACCCGCTCAGAAACACCATGCCTTCTCAACACCCGCTCAGAAACACAATGCCCAATCAGCACCCTCTCAGAAACACCATACCTACTCAGCACCGTAAACACAAAGCTCGATCAGCACCCTCTCAGAAACACAATGCCCGGTCTGCACCCTAAACACAATGCCCGCACAACACCCTCTCATAAACACAATGCCCGATCAGCACCCTCTCAGAAACACAATGACAGATCAGCACAGTAAACACAAAACCCGATCAGCACCTTCTCAGAAATACAATGCCCACTCTGGATCGTAAACACAATGCTCGATCAGCACACTCTCAGAAACACAATGCCCAATCAGTACTCTCTCAGAAACACAATGCCCGCTCAGCATCCTCTCAGAAACACAATGCCCGATCAGCACCCTCTCAGAAAAACAATGCCTGATCAGCACCTTCTCAGAAACACAATGCCCGATCAGCACCCTCTCAGAAACACAATGCCCGGTCAGCACCCCCTCAGAAACACAATGACTGATCGGAACAGTAAACACAACACCCGATCAGCACCTTCTCAGAAACACAATGCCCTCTCTGCACCCTAAACCCAATGCTCGATCAGCATTGATCTCAGAAACAGAATGCCCACTCAGCACCCTCTCAGAAACACAAAGTCCACTCTGCCCTCTCTCAGAAAGACAATGCCTGCTCAACCCCCTCTCAGAAACACAATGCCCGATCAGCACCCTCTCATAAAGACAATGCCCGCTCAGCACCCTCTCAGATACACAATGCCCGATCAGCACCCTCTCAGAAACACAATGCCGGATAAGCACCCTCACAGAAACACAATGCCTGATCAGCACCTTCTCAGAAACTCAATGCCCGATCAGCACCCTCTCAGAAACGGAATGCCTGATCAGCACCCTCTCAGAAACACAATGACAGATCAGCACAGTAAACACAAAACCCGATCAGCACCTTCTCAGAAATACAATGCCCACTCTGGATCGTAAACACAATGCTCGATCAGCACACTCTCAGAAACACAATGCCCAATCAGTACTCTCTCAGAAACACAATGCCCGCTCAGCATCCTCTCAGAAACACAATGCCCGATCAGCACCCTCTCAGAAAAACAATGCCTGATCAGCACCTTCTCAGAAACACAATGCCCGATCAGCACCCTCTCAGAAACACAATGCCCGGTCAGCACCCCCTCAGAAACACAATGACTGATCGGAACAGTAAACACAACACCCGATCAGCACCTTCTCAGAAACACAATGCCCTCTCTGCACCCTAAACCCAATGCTCGATCAGCATTGATCTCAGAAACAGAATGCCCACTCAGCACCCTCTCAGAAACACAAAGTCCACTCTGCCCTCTCTCAGAAAGACAATGCCTGCTCAACCCCCTCTCAGAAACACAATGCCCGATCAGCACCCTCTCATAAAGACAATGCCCGCTCAGCACCCTCTCAGATACACAATGCCCGATCAGCACCCTCTCAGAAACACAATGCCGGATAAGCACCCTCACAGAAACACAATGCCTGATCAGCACCTTCTCAGAAACTCAATGCCCGATCAGCACCCTCTCAGAAACGGAATGCCTGATCAGCACCCTCTCAGAAACACAATGACAGATCAGCACAGTAAACACAACACCCGACTTAGCACCTTCTCAGAAACACAAAGCCCACTCAGCCCCCTCTAAGAAACACAATGCCCGCTCAGCACCCTCTCAGAAACACTATGACAGATCAGCACAGTAAACACAAAACCCGATCAGCACCTTCTCAGAAACAGAATGCCCACTCTGCATCATAAACACAATGCTCGATCAGCACACTCTCAGAAACACAATGCTCAATCAGTACTCTCTCAGAAACACAATACCCGCTCAGCCCCCTCTCAGACACACAATGCCTGCTCAGCATCCTCTCAGAAACACAATGCCCAATAAGCACCCTCTCAGAAACACAATGCCTTCTCAACACCCGCTCAGAAACACAATGCCTTCTCAACACCCGCTCAGAAACACAATGCCTGATCAGCAACCTCTCAGAAACACAATGCCCAATCAGCACCCTCTCAGAAACAGCATGCCTACTCAGCACCGAAAACACAAAGCTCGATCAGCACCATCTCAGAAACACAATGCCCGGTCTGCACCCTAAACACAATGCCCGCACAACACCCTCTCATAAACACAATGCCCGATCAGCACCCTCTCAGAAACACAATGACAGATCAGCACAGTAAACACAAAACCCGATCAGCACCTTCTCAGAAACACAATGCCCACTCTGCATCGTAAACACAATGCTAGATCAGCACAATCTCAGAAACACAATGCCCAATCAGTACTCTCTCAGAAACACAATGCCCGCTCAGCATCCTCTCAGAAACACAATGCCCGATCAGCACCCTCTCAGAAACGGAATGCCTGATCAGCACCCTCTCAGAAACACAATGCCTGACCAGCACCTTCTAGAAACAAAATGCCCGATCAGCACCTTCTCAGAAACACAATGCCCGATCAGCACACTCTCAGAAACACAATGACAGATCAGCACAGTAAACACAACACCCGATCAGCACCATCTCAGAAACACAATGCCCACTCTGCACCGTAAACACAATGCTCGATCAGCACCCTCTCAGAAACACAATGCCCACTCTGCACCGTAAACTCAATGCTCGATCAGCACCCTCTCAGAAACAGAATGCCCACTCAGCACTCTCTCAGAAACACAAAGCCCACTAAGCGCCCTCTCAGAAACACAATGCCCAGTCAGCCCCCTCTCAGAAACACAATGCCTGCTCAACACCCTCTCAGAAACACAATCCCTGATCAGCACCCTCCCAGAAACACAATGCCCGATCAGCACCCTCTCAGAAACACAATGCCCGATCAGCACACTCTCAGGAACACAATGACAGATCAGCACAGTAAACACAACACCCGATCAGCACCTTCTCAGAAACACAATGCCCACTCTGCACCGTAAACACAATGCTCGATCAGCACCCTCTCAGAAACAGAATGCCCACTCAGGACACTCTCAGAAACACAAAGCCCACTCAGCCCCCTCTCAGAAACACAATGCCTGCTCAGCATCCTCTCAGAAACACAATGCCTGCTGAACACCCTCTCAGAAACACAATCCCTGATCTGCACCCTCCCAGAAACACAATGCCTGATCAGCACCTTCTCAGAAACACAATTCCCGATCAGCACCCTCTCAGAAAAACAATGCCTGATCAGCACCTTCTCAGAAACACAATGCCCGATCAGCACCCCCTCAGAAACACAATGACTGATCAGAACAGTAAACACAACACCCGATCAGCACCTTCTCAGAAACACAATGCCCACTCTGCACCGTAAACACAATGCTCGATCAGCTCCCTCTCAGAAACAGAATGCCCACTCAGCACGCTCTCAGAAACACAAAGCCCACTAAGCCCCCTCTCAGAAACACAATGCCCGCTCAACACCCTCTCAGAAACACAATGCCTGCTCAACACCCTCTCAGAAACACAATCCCTGATCAGCACCCTCTCAGAAACACAATGCCCAATCAGCACCCTCTCAGATACACAATGCCTGCTCAACACCCGCTCAGAAGCACAATGCCTTCTCAAAACCCGCTCAGAAACACAATGCCTTCTCAACACCCGCTCAGAAACACAATGCCCAATCAGCACCCTCTCAGAAACACCATACCTACTCAGCACCGTAAACACAAAGCTCGATCAGCACCCTCTCAGAAACACAATGCCCGGTCTGCACCCTAAACACAATGCCCGCACAACACCCTCTCATAAACACAATGCCCGATCAGCACCCTCTCAGAAACACAATGACAGATCAGCACAGTAAACACAAAACCCGATCAGCACCTTCTCAGAAATACAATGCCCACTCTGGATCGTAAACACAATGCTCGATCAGCACACTCTCAGAAACACAATGCCCAATCAGTACTCTCTCAGAAACACAATGCCCGCTCAGCATCCTCTCAGAAACACAATGCCCGATCAGCACCCTCTCAGAAAAACAATGCCTGATCAGCACCTTCTCAGAAACACAATGCCCGATCAGCACCCTCTCAGAAACACAATGCCCGGTCAGCACCCCCTCAGAAACACAATGACTGATCGGAACAGTAAACACAACACCCGATCAGCACCTTCTCAGAAACACAATGCCCTCTCTGCACCCTAAACCCAATGCTCGATCAGCATTGATCTCAGAAACAGAATGCCCACTCAGCACCCTCTCAGAAACACAAAGTCCACTCTGCCCTCTCTCAGAAAGACAATGCCTGCTCAACCCCCTCTCAGAAACACAATGCCCGATCAGCACCCTCTCATAAAGACAATGCCCGCTCAGCACCCTCTCAGATACACAATGCCCGATCAGCACCCTCTCAGAAACACAATGCCCAATCAGCATCCTCTCACAAACACAATGCCTGCTCAACACCCTCTCAGAAACACAATGCCGGATAAGCACCCTCACAGAAACACAATGCCTGATCAGCACCTTCTCAGAAACTCAATGCCCGATCAGCACCCTCTCAGAAACGGAATGCCTGATCAGCACCCTCTCAGAAACACAATGACAGATCAGCACAGTAAACACAACACCCGACTTAGCACCTTCTCAGAAACACAATGCCCACTCTGCACCCTAAACCCAATGCTCGATCAGCACCCTCTCAGAAACAGAATGCCCACTCAGCACCCTCTCAAACACAAAGTCCACTCTGCCCTCTCTCAGAAAGACAATGCCTGCTCAACCCCCTCTCAGAAACACAATGCCCGATCAGCACCCTCTCATAAACACAATGCCCGCTCAGCACCCTCTCAGAAACACAATGCCCGATCAGCACCCTCTCAGAAACACAATGCCCAATCAGCATCCTCTCACAAACACAATGCCTGCTCAACACCCTCTCAGAAACACAATGCCGGATAAGCACCCCCTCAGAAACACAATGCCTGATCAGCACCTTCTCAGAAACTCAATGCCCGATCAGCACCCTCTCAGAAACGGAATGCCTGATCAGCACCCTCTCAGAAACACAATGACAGATCAGCACAGTAAACACAACACCCGATCAGCGCATTCTCAGAAACACAATGCCCACTCTGCACCGTAAACTCAATGCTCGATCAGCATCCTCTCAGAAACAGAATGCCCACTCAGCCCCCTCTCAGAAACACAAAGCCCACTCAGCCCCCTCTCAGAAAGACAATGCCTGCTCAACACCATCTCAGAAACACAATGCCCAATCAGCACCCTCTCAGAAACACCATGCCTACTCAGCACCGTAAACACAATGCTCGATCAGCACCCTCTCATAAACACAATGCCCGCTCAGCACCCTCTCAGAAACACAATGCCCGATCAGCACCCTCTCAGAAACACAATGCCCAATCAGCATCCTCTCACAAACACAATGCCTGCTCAACACCCTCTCAGAAACACAATGCCGGATAAGCACCCTCCCAGAAACACAATGCCTGATCAGCACCTTCTCAGAAGCTCAATGCCCGATCAGCACCCTCTCAGAAACGGAATGCCTGATCAGCACCCTCTCAGAAACACCATGCCTACTCAGCACCGTAAACACAATGCTCGATCAGCACCCACTCAGAAACACAATGCCAGATAAGCACCCTCCCAGAAACACAATGCTCGATCAGCACCTTCTCAGAAACACAATGCCAGATAAGCACCCTCCCAGAAACACAATGCCTGATCAGCACCTTCTCAGAAACACAATGCCCGATCAGCACCCTCTCAGAAACGGAATGCCTGATCAGCACCCTCTCAGAAACACAATGCCCAATCAGCACCCTCTCAGAAACACAACGCCCACTCTGCACCGTAAACAGAATGCTCGATCAGCACCCTCTCAGAAACAGAATGCCCACTCAGCACCCTCTCAGAAACACAAAGTCCACTCTGCCCTCTCTCAGAAAGACAATGCCTGCTCAACCCCCTCTCAGAAACACAATGCCCGATCAGCACCCTCTCAGAAACACAATGCCCACTCTGCACCTTAAACACAATGCCTAATCAGCACCCTCTCAGAAACAGAATGCCCACTCTGCACCGTAAACAGAATGCTCGATCAGCACCCATCACAGAAGCACAATGCCCAATCAGCACCCTCTCAGAAACACAATGCCCGGTCAGCACCCTCTGAGAAACACAATGACAGATCAGCACAGTAAACACAACACCCGATCAGCACCTTCTCAGAAACACAATGCCCACTCTGCACCCTAAACCCAATGCTCGATCAGCACCCTCTCAGAAACAGAATGCCCACTCAGCACCCTCTCAGAAACACAAAGTCCACTCTGCCCTCTCTCAGAAAGACAATGCCTGCTCAACCCCCTCTCAGAAACACAATGCCCGATCAGCACCCTCTCAGAAACACAATGCCCGCTCAGCACCCTCTCAGAAACACAATGCCCGATCAGCACCCTCTCAGAAACACAATGCCCGCTCAGCACCTTCTCAGAAACTCAATGCCCGATCAGCACCCTCTCAGAAACGGAATGCCTGATCAGCACCCTCTCAGAAACACAATGACAGATCAGCACAGTAAACACAACACCCGATCAGCGCATTCTCAGAAACACAATGCCCACTCTGCACCGTAAACTCAATGCTCGATCAGCATCCTCTCAGAAACAGAATTCCCACTCAGCACGCTCTCAGAAACTCAAAGCCCACTCAGCCCCCTCTCAGAAACACAATGCCCAATAAGCACCCTCTCAGAAACACAAAGCCCGCACAGCCCCCTCTCAGAAACACAATGCCTGATCAGCACCCTCTCAGAAACACAAAGCCCGCTCAGCCCCCTCTCAGAAACACAATGCATGATCAGCAACCTCTGAGAAACACAATGCCCAATCAGCACCCTCTCAGAAACACCATGCCTACTCAGCACCGTAAACACAATGCTCGATCAGCACCCACTCAGAAACACAATGCCAGATAAGCACCCTCCCAGAAACACAATGCCTGATCAGCACCTTCTCAGAAACACAATGCCCGATCAGCACCCTCTCAGAAACACAATGCCCGATCAGCACCCTCTCAGAAAGACAACGCCCACTCTGCACCGTAAACACAATGCTCGATCAGCACCCTCTCAGAAACACAATGCCCACTCTGCACCGTAAACTCAATGCTCGATCAGCACCCTCTCAGAAACAGAATGCCCACTCAGCACTCTCTCAGAAACACAAAGCCCACTAAGCGCCCTCTCAGAAACACAATGCCCAATCAGCCCCCTCTCAGAAACACAATGCCTGCTCAACACCCTCTCAGAAACACAATCCCTGATCAGCACCCTCCCAGAAACACAATGCCCGATCAGCACCCTCTCAGAAACACAATGCCCGATCAGCACACTCTCAGGAACACAATGACAGATCAGCACAGTAAACACAACACCCAATCAGCACCTTCTCAGAAACACAATGCCCACTCTGCACTGTAAACACAATGCTCGATCAGCACCCTCTCAGAAACAGAATGCCCACTCAGCACACTCTCAGAAACACAAAGCCCACTCAGCCCCCTCTCAGAAACACAATGCCTGCTCAGCATCCTCTCAGAAACACAATGCCTGCTGAACACCCTCTCAGAAACACAATCCCTGATCTGCACCCTCCCAGAAACACAATGCCTGATCAGCACCTTCTCAGAAACACAATTCCCGATCAGCACCCTCTCAGAAAAACAATGCCTGATCAGCACCTTCTCAGAAACACAATGCCCGATCAGCACCCTCTCAGAAACACAATGCCCGGTCAGCACCCCGTCAGAAACACAATGACTGATCAGAACAGTAAACACAACACCCGATCAGCACCTTCTCAGAAACACAATGCCCACTCTGCACCGTAAACACAATGCTTGATCAGCTCCCTCTCAGAAACAGAATGCCCACTCAGCACGCTCTCAGAAACACAAAGCCCACTAAGCCCCCTCTCAGAAACACAATGCCCGCTCAACACCCTCTCAGAAACACAATGCCTGCTCAACACCCTCTCAGAAACACAATCCCTGATCAGCACCCTCTCAGAAACACAATGCCTGCTCACCACCCACTCAGAAACACAATGCCCGACCAGCACCCTCTCAGAAACACAATGCCCAATCAGCACCCTCTCAGATACACAATGCCTGCTCAACACCCGCTCAGAAGCACAATGCCTTCTCAAAACCCGCTCAGAAACACAATGCCTTCTCAACACCCGCTCAGAAACACAATGCCCGATCAGCACCCTCTCAGAAACACAATGCCCGATCAGCACCCTCTCAGATACACAATGCCTGCTCAACACCCGCTCAGAAGCACAATGCCTTCTCAAAACCCGCTCAGAAACACAATGCCTTCTCAACACCCGCTCAGAAACACAATGCCCAATCAGCACCCTCTCAGAAACACCATACCTACTCAGCACCGTAAACACAAAGCTCGATCAGCACCCTCTCAGAAACACAATGCCCGGTCTGCACCCTAAACACAATGCCCGCACAACACCCTCTCATAAACACAATGCCCGATCAGCACCCTCTCAGAAACACAATGACAGATCAGCACAGTAAACACAAAACCCGATCAGCACCTTCTCAGAAATACAATGCCCACTCTGGATCGTAAACACAATGCTAGATCAGCACACTCTCAGAAACACAATGCCCAATCAGTACTCTCTCAGAAACACAATGCCCGCTCAGCATCCTCTCAGAAACACAATGCCCGATCAGCACCCTCTCAGAAAAATAATGCCTGATCAGCACCTTCTCAGAAACACAATGCCCGATCAGCACCTTCTCAGAAACACAATGCCCGGTCAGCACCCCCTCAGAAACACAATGACTGATCGGAACAGTAAACACAACACCCGATCAGCACCTTCTCAGAAACACAATGCCCTCTCTGCACCCTAAACCCAATGCTCGATCAGCATTGATCTCAGAAACAGAATGCCCACTCAGCACCCTCTCAGAAACACAAAGTCCACTCTGCCCTCTCTCAGAAAGACAATGCCTGCTCAACCCCCTCTCAGAAACACAATGCCCGATCAGCACCCTCTCATAAAGACAATGCCCGCTCAGCACCCTCTCAGAAACACAATGCCCGATCAGCACCCTCTCAGAAACACAATGCCCAATCTGCATCCTCTCACAAACACAATGCCTGCTCAACACCCTCTCAGAAACACAATGCCGGATAAGCACCCTCACAGAAACACAATGCCTGATCAGCACCTTCTCAGAAACTCAATGCCCGATCAGCACCCTCTCAGAAACGGAATGCCTGATCAGCACCCTCTCAGAAACACAATGACAGATCAGCACAGTAAACACAACACCCGATCAGCACCTTCTCAGAAACACAATGCCCAATCTGCACCCTAAACCCAATGCTCGATCAGCACCCTCTCAGAAACAGAATGCCCACTCAGCACCCTCTCAAACACAAAGTCCACTCTGCCCTGTCTCAGAAAGACAATGCCTGCTCAACCCCCTCTCAGAAACACAATGCCCGATCAGCACCCTCTCATAAACACAATGCCCGCTCAGCACCCTCTCAGAAACACAATGCCCGATCAGCACCCTCTCAGAAACACAATGCCCAATCAGCATCCTCTCACAAACACAATGCCTGCTCAACACCCTCTCAGAAACACAATGCCGGATAAGCACCCCCTCAGAAACACAATGCCTGATCAGCACCTTCTCAGAAACTCAATGCCCGATCAGCACCCTCTCAGAAACGGAATGCCTGATCAGCACCCTCTCGGAAACACAATGACAGATCAGCACAGTAAACACAACACCCGATCAGCGCATTCTCAGAAACACAATGCCCACTCTGCACCGTAAACTCAATGCTCGATTAGCATCCTCTCAGAAACAGAATGCCCACTCAGCCCCCTCTCAGAAACACAAAGCCCACTCAGCCCCCTCTCAGAAACACAATGCCTGCTCAACACCATCTCAGAAACACAATGCCCAATCAGCACCCTCTCAGAAACACCATGCCTACTCAGCACCGTAAACACAATGCTCGATCAGCACCCTCTCATAAACACAATGCCCGCTCAGCACCCTCTCAGAAACACAATGCCCGCTCAGCACCCTCTCAGAAACACAATGCCCGATCAGCACCCTCTCAGAACACAGCCAACAATGCCCATCAGCATCCTCTCACAAACACAATGCCTGCTCAACACCCTCTCAGAAACACAATGCCGGATAAGCACCCTCCCAGAAACACAATGCCTGATCAGCACCTTCTCAGAAGCTCAATGCCCGATCAGCACCCTCTCAGAAACGGAATGCCTGATCAGCACCCTCTCAGAAACAGAATGACAGATCAGCACAGTAAACACAACACCCGATCAGCGCATTCTCAGAAACACAATGCCCACTCTGCACCGTAAACTCAATGCTCGATCAGCATCCTCTCAGAAACAGAATGCCCACTCAGCCCCCTCTCAGAAACACAAAGCCCACTCAGCCCCCTCTCAGAAACACAATGCCCAATCAGCACCCGCTCAGAAACACAATGCCTGATCAGCACCCTCTCAGAAACACAATGCCTGATCAGCAACCTCTGAGAAACACAATGCCCAATCAGCACCCTCTCAGAAACACCATGCCTACTCAGCACCGTAAACACAATGCTCGATCAGCACCCACTCAGAAACACAATGCCAGATAAGCACCCTCCCAGAAACACAATGCCTGATCAGCACCTTCTCAGAAACACAATGCCCGATCAGCACCCTCTCAGAAACGGAATGCCTGATCAGCACCCTCTCAGAAACACAATGCCCGATCAGCACCCTCTCAGAAACACAACGCCCACTCTGCACCGTAAACAGAATGCTTGATCAGCACCCTCTCAGAAACAGAATGCCCACTCAGCACCCTCTCAGAAACACAAAGTCCACTCTGCCCTCTCTCAGAAAGACAATGCCTGCTCAACCCCCTCTCAGAAACACAATGCCCGATCAGCACCCTCTCAGAAACACAATGCCCACTCTGCACCGTAAACACAATGCCTAATCAGCACCCTCTCAGAAACAGAATGCCCACTCTGCACCGTAAACAGAATGCTCGATCAGCACCCATCACAGAAGCACAATGCCCAATCAGCACCCTCTCAGAAACACAACGCCCACTCTGCACCGTAAACAGAATGCTCGATCAGCACCCATCACAGAAGCACAATGCCCAATCAGCACCCTCTCAGAAACACAATGCCCGGTCAGCACCCTCTGAGAAACACAATGACAGATCAGCACAGTAAACACAACACCCGATCAGCACCTTCTCAGAAACACAATGCCCACTCTGCACCCTAAACCCAATGCTCGATCAGCACCCTCTCAGAAACAGAATGCCCACTCAGCACCCTCTCAGAAACACAAAGTCCACTCTGCCCTCTCTCAGAAAGACAATGCCTGCTCAACCCCCTCTCAGAAACACAATGCTCGATCAGCACCCTCTCAGAAACACAATGCCCGCTCAGCACCCTGTCAGAAACACAATGCCCGATCAGCACCCTCTCAGAAACACAATGCCCGCTCAGCACCTTCTCAGAAACTCAATGCCCGATCAGCACCCTCTCAGAAACGGAATGCCTGATCAGCACCCTCTCAGAAACACAATGACAGATCAGCACAGTAAACACAACACCCGATCAGCGCATTCTCAGAAACACAATGCCCACTCTGCACCGTAAACTCAATGCTCGATCAGCATCCTCTCAGAAACAGAATTCCCACTCAGCACCCTCTCAGAAACACAAAGCCCGCACAGCCCCCTCTCAGAAACACAATGCCTTATCAGCACCCTCTCAGAAACACAAAGCCCGCTCAGCCCCCTCTCAGAAACACAATGCATGATCAGCAACCTCTGAGAAACACAATGCCCAATCAGCACCCTCTCAGAAACACCATGCCTACTCAGCACCGTAAACACAATGCTCGATCAGCACCCTCTCAGAAATACAATGCCCGATCAGCACCCTCTCAGAAACACTAAGCCCGCTCAGCCCCCTCTCAGAAACACAATGCATGATCAGCAACCTCTGAGAAACACAATGCCCAATCAGCACCCTCTCAGAAACACCATGCCTACTCAGCACCGTAAACACAATGCTCGATCAGCACCCACTCAGAAACACAATGCCAGATAAGCACCCTCCCAGAAATACAATGCCCGCTCAGCATCCTCTCAGGAACACAATGCCTACTCTGCACCGTAATCACAATGCTCGATCAGCCCCTTCTTAGAAACACAGTGCCCAATCAGCACCCTCTCAGAAACAGAAAGCCCGCTCAGCATCCTCTCAGAAACACAATGCCCGCTCACCATCCTCTCAGAAACACAATGCCTGCTCAACACCCTCTCAGAAACACAATGCCGGATAAGCACCCTCCCTGAAACACAATGCCTGATCAGCACCTTCTCAAAAACTCAATGCCCGATTAGCACCCTCTCAGAAACAGAATGCCTGATCAGCACCCTCACTGAAACACTATGCCCGCTCAGTACCCTCTCAGAAACACAATGCCCGATCAGCACCCTCTCAGAAACACAATGCCCGATCAGCACCCTCTCAGAAACACTATGCCTGATCAGCATCCTCTCGGAAACAGCATGCCTGATCAGCACCCTCACAGAAACACGATGCCCGCTTAGCACCCTAACACAATGCCCGATTAGCACCCCCACAGAAGCACAATGCCCACTCAGCACCCTCTCAGAAACACAATCCGTGCTCAGCACCTTCTCAGAAACCAATGCCCAATTAGCACCCTAAACAAAGTGCCTGATCAGCACCCTCTCAGAAACACAATGCCCATTCAGCATCCTTTCAGAAACACAATGCCCATATCTGCACCCTCTCAGAAATACAATGCCCGCTCAGCATCCTCTCAGAAACACAATGCCTACTCTGCACCGTAATCACAATGCTCGATCAGCCCCCTCTCAGAAACACAGTGCCCAATCACAACCCTCTCAGAAACACAATGCCTGCTCAACACCCTCTCAGAAACACAATTCCCCATCAGCACCCTCTCAGAAACGCAATAACTGATCAGCACCCGCCCAGAAACACAATGCCTGATCAGCACCCTGTCAGAAACACATTGCCTGCTCAGCACCCTCTCAGAAACACAATGCCCACTCAGCACCCTCTCAGAAACACAATGCCCGATCAGCACCTTCTCAAAAACACAATGCCCACTCTGCACCATAAACACAATGCCTGCTCAGCACACTCTCAGAAACTCGATGCCCGCTCAACACCCTCTCAGAAACACAATGCCCAATCAGCACCCTCTCAGAAACACAATGCCCGATCAGCATCCTCTCAGAAGCACAATGCCCAAATAGCACCCTCTCAGAAACACAAAGCCCGCTCAGCCCCCTCTCAGAAACACGATGCCTGATCAGCAACCTCTGAGAAACACAATGCCCAATCAGCACCCTCTCAGAAACACCATGCCTGCTCAGCACCGTAAACAATATGCCCGCTCAACACCCTCTCAGAATCACAATCCCTGAACAACACCCTCTCAGAAACACAATGCCTGATCAGCACCTTCTCAGAAACACAATTCCAGATCAGCACCCTCCCAGAAACACAATGCCAGATCAGCACCCTCTCAGAAACATAACGCCTGCTCAGCACCCTCTCAGAAACACAATGCCCGATCAGCACCTTCTCAGAAACACAATGCCCGCTCAGCACCCTCTCAGAAACACAATGCCTGGTCAACACCCTCTCAGAAACACAATGCCCGATCAGCACCCTCTCAGAAACACAATGCCCGCTCATCACCCTCTCAGAAACACAATGCCCGCTCAACACCCTCTCAGAAACACAATGCCTGCTCAACACACTCTCAGAAACACAATGTCCGATCAGCCCCCTCTCAGAAACTCAATGCCCGCTCAGCACATTCTCAGAAGCACAAAGCCCAATCAGCACCCTCTCAGAAACACAATGCCTGATCAGCACCCTCTCAGAAACACAACGCCTGCTCAGCACCCTCACAGAAAAACAATGCCCGATCAGCACCTTCTCAGAAATACAATGCCTGCTCAACTCCCTCTCAGAAACACAATGCCCAATCAGCACCCTCTCAAGAACACAATGCCCACTCTGCACCGTAAACACAATGCTCGATCAACACGCTCTTTGAAACATAATGCCCAATCAGCACCCTCTCAGAACCACAAGGCCCACTCAGCATCCTCTCAGAAACACAATGCCCAGTCTACACCGTAAACACAATGCCCGCTCAGCATCCTCTCAGATAATGAATCCCTGATCAGCAATCTCTCAGAAACACAATGCCTAATCAGCACCCTCTCAGAAACTCAATTCCCGATCAGCACCCTCTCAGACACCGAATGCCCGCTCAGCACCCTCTCAGAAACACAATGCCAACTCAACATCCTCTCGGAAACAGAATGCCTGAACAGCATCCTCCCAGAAACACAATGCCCAATCAGCACCCTCTCAGATACACAATGCCCGCTCAGCACCCTAAACACAATGCCCGATATGCACCCTCTCAGAAGCACAATGCCCAATCAGCACCATAAACACAATGCCTGATCAGCACCCTCTCAGTAACTCAATGCCCGATATGCATCCTCTCAGAAAGACAATGCCTGCTCAGCATCCTCTCAGAACAAAATGCCCATTCAGCATCCTTTCAGAAACACAATGCCCGTTCTGCACCCTCTCAGAAATACAACGCCCGCTCAGCATCCTCTCAGAAACACAATGCCTGATCAGCACCCTCTCAGAAACACAATGCCTACTCTGCACCCTGTCAGAAACACAATTGTCCATCAGCACCCTCTCAGAAGCACAATGCCCAGTCAGCAACCTCTCAGAAACACAATGCCTGCTCAGCACCTTCTCAGAAACCAATGCCCAATCAGCACCCTCTCAGAAACACAATGCCCATTCAGCATCCTTTCAGAAACACAATGCCCGATCTGCACCCACTCAGAAATGCAATGCCCGCTCAGCATCCTCTCAGAAACACAATGACCACTCTGCACCGTCTCAGAAATACAAGGCCCGCTCAGCACCCTCTCAGAAACAGAATGTCTGATCAGCAATCTCCCAGAAACACAATGCCCAATAAGCACCGTCTCAGAAACACAATGCCCGATCAGCACCTTCTCCTAAACACAATGCCCGATCAGCACCCTCTCAGAAACACAATGCCCGATCAGCACCCTCTCAGACACACAATACCCGCTCAGCACACTCTCAGAAACATTATGCCTAATCAGCAACCTCTCGGTAACACCATCCCTGATCAGCACCCTCCCAGAAACGCAATGCCTGATCAGCACCCTCTCAGAAACACAATGCCCGCTCAGCACCCTAAACACAATGCCCGATCAGCACCCTCTCAGAAGCACAATGCCCACTCAGCACCCTCTCAGAAACACAGTGCCTGCTCAGCAACCTCTCAGAAACACAATACTCGCTCAGCACCCTCTCAGAAACACAATTCCCCATCAGCACCCTCTCAGAAACGCAATAACTGATCAGCACCCGCCCAGAAACACAATGCCTGATCAGCACCCTGTCAGAAACACATTGCCTGCTCAGCACCCTCTCAGAAACACAATGCCCACTCAGCACCCTCTCAGAAACACAATGCCCGATCAGCACCTTCTCAAAAACACAATGCCCACTCTGCACCATAAACACAATGCCTGCTCAGCACACTCTCAGAAACTCGATTCCCGCTCAACACCCTCTCAGAAACACAATGCCCGATCAGCATCCTCTCAGAAGCACAATGCCCAAATAGCACCCTCTCAGAAACACAAAGCCCGCTCAGCCCCCTCTCAGAAACACGATGCCTGATCAGCAACCTCTGAGAAACACAATACCCAATCAGCACCCTCTCAGAAACAGAATGCCCGGTCAGCACCCTCTCAGAAACACAATGCCCGGTCTGCACCCTAAACACAATGCCCGCTCAACACCCTCTCAGAATCACAATCCCTGAACAACACCCTCTCAGAAACACAATGCCTGATCAGCACCTTCTCAGAAACACAATTCCCGATCAGCACCCTCTCAGAAACACAATGCCTGATCAGCACCTTCTAAGAAAAACAATGCCCGATCAGCACCCTCTCAGAAACACAATGCCTGCTCAGCACCCTCTCAGAAACACAATGCGAGCTCAGCACCCTCTCAGAAACACAATGCCCACTCAGCACTCTCTCAGAAACACAATGCCCAATCAGCACCCTCTCAGAAACCACAATGCCGAATCAACAACCTCTCAGAAACACAATGCCTGATCAAAACCCTCTCAGTAACACAATGCCCAATCAGCACCCTCCCAGAAACACAGTGCCTGATCAGCACCTTCTCAGAAACACAATTCCCAATCAGCACCCTCTCAGAAACACAATGCCTAATCGCACCTTCTCAGAAACACAATGCCCGAGCAGCACCCTCTCAGAAACACAATGCCCGGTCAGCACCCTCTCAGAAACACAATGCCCACTCTGCACCGTTAACACAATGCTCGATCAGCACTCTCTCAGAAACAGAATGCCACTCAGCACCCTCTCAGAAACAGAAAGCCCAATCAGCACCCTCTCAGAAACACAATGCCCACTCAGCCCCCTCTCAGAAACACAATGCCTGCTCAACCGCCTCTCAGAAACACAATGCCCAACAACACCCTCTCAGAATCACAATGCCTGCTCAACACCCTCTGAGAAACACAATGCCAGATCGGCACTGTTTCAGAAACACAATGCCCGCTCAGCACCCTCTCAGAAACACAATGCCTGATCAGCACCTTCTCAGAAACACAATTCCCGATCAGCACCCTCTCAGAAACACAATGCCTGATCAGCACCTTCTAAGAAAAACAATGCCCGATCAGCACCCTCTCAGAAACACAATGCCTGCTCAGCACCCTCTCAGAAACACAATGCGAGCTCAGCACCCTCTCAGAAACACAATGCCCACTCAGCACTCTCTCAGAAACACAATGCCCAATCAGCACCCTCTCAGAAACACAATGCCGAATCAACAACCTCTCAGAAACACAATGCCTGATCAAAACCCTCTCAGTAACACAATGCCCAATCAGCACCCTCCCAGAAACACAGTGCCTGATCAGCACCTTCTCAGAAACACAATTCCCAATCAGCACCCTCTCAGAAACACAATGCCTAATCGCACCTTCTCAGAAACACAATGCCCGAGCAGCACCCTCTCAGAAACACAATGCCCGGTCAGCACCCTCTCAGAAACACAATGCCCACTCTGCACCGTTAACACAATGCTCGATCAGCACTCTCTCAGAAACAGAATGCCCACTCAGCACCCTCTCAGAAACAGAAAGCCCAATCAGCACCCTCTCAGAAACACAATGCCCACTCAGCCCCCTCTCAGAAACACAATGCCTGCTCAACCCCCTCTCAGAAACACAATGCCCAACAACACCCTCTCAGAATCACAATGCCTGCTCAACACCCTCTGAGAAACACAATGCCAGATCGGCACTGTTTCAGAAACACAATGCCCGCTCAGCACCCTCTCAGAAACACAATGCCCAATCAGCATCCTTTCAGAAAAACAATGCCCGATCAGCACCCTCTGAGAAACTCAATACCCATTCAGCATCCTTTCAGAAAAACAATGCCTGCTGTGCACCCTCACAGTAAACACAAAACCCGATCAGCACCTTCTCAGAAACACAATGCCCACTCTGCACCATTAACACAATGCCCGATCAGCACCCTCTCAGAAACACAATGACAGATCAGCACCCTCTCCGAAACACAATGACAGATCAGCACAGTAAACACAAAACCCGATCAGCACCCTCTCATAAACACAATACCCAATCAGCACCATCTCAGAAACACAATGCCTGTTCAGCAACCTCTGAGAAACACAATGCCCGATCAGCACCCTCTCAGAAACACCATGCCTACTCAGCACCGTAAACGCAATGCTCGATCAGCACCCTCTCAGAAACACAATGCCCGGTTAGCACCCTCTCAGACACCGAATGTCCGCTCAGCACCCTCTCAGAAACACAATGCCTGATCAGCACGCTCCCAGAAACACAATGCCAGCTCAACATCCTCTCGGAAACAGAATGCCTGAACAGCATCCTCCCAGAAACACAATGCCCAATCAGCACCCTCTCAGATACACAATGCCCGCTCAGCACCCTAAACACAATGCCCGATATGCACCCTCTCAGAAGCACAATGCCCAATCAGCACCATAAACACAATGCCTGATCAGCACCCTCTCAGTAACTCAATGCCCAAAATGCACACTCTGAGAAAGACAATGCCCGCTCAGCATCCTCTCAGAAACAAAATGCCAGATCAGCACCCCCTCAGTAACACAATGCCCGCTCAGCACCCTCTCACAAACGCAATGCCTGGTCTATACCCTCTCAGAAAGACAATGCCCACTCTACACCGTAAACACAATGCTCGATCAGCCCCCTCTCAGAAGCACAATGCCCAATCAGCACCCTGTCAGAAATACAATTGCCGATCAGCACCCTCTCCGAAACACAATGCTCGCTCAGCACCCTCTCAGAAACACTATGCCTGATCAGCACCCTCTCGGAAACACAATGCCTGATCAGCACCCTCCCAGAAACATAATGCCTTATCAGCACCCTAACACAATGCCCGATTAGCACCCTCTCAGAAGCACAATGCCCACTCAGCACCCTCTCAGAAACACAATGCCTGCTCAGCACCTTCTCAGAAACCAATGCCCAATCAGCACCCTAAACACAATGCCTGATCAGCACCCTCTCAGAAACACAATGCCCATTCAGCATCCTTTCAGAAACACAATGCCCGATCTGCACCCTCTCAGAAATACAATGCCCGCTCAGCATCCTCTCAGAAACACAATGCCTACTCTGCACCGTAATCACAATGCTCGATCAGCCCCCTCTCAGAAACACAGTGCCCAATCACAACCTTCTCAGAAACAGAAAGCCCGCTCAGCATCCTCTCAGAAACACAATGCCCAGTCAGCACCGTCTCAGAAACACCATGCCCGATCAGCACCCTCTCCAAAACACAATGCCCGATCAGCACCCTCTCAGAAACACAATGCTCGATCAGCACCTTCTCAGAAACACAATGCCCACTCTGCACCGTAAACACAATCTCCGCTCAGCACCCTCTCAGAAACACAATGCCCGAACAGCACACTCTCAGAAGCATAAAGCCCAATCAGCACCCTCTCAGAAACACAACGCCTGATCAGCACCTCTCAGAAACACAACGCCTGCTCAGCACCCTCTCAGAAACACAATGCCCGATCAGCACCTACTCAGAAACACAATGCCTGCTCAACTCCCTCTCAGAAACACAATGCCCAATCAGCACCCTCTCAAGAACACAATGCCCACTCTGCACCGTAAACACAATGCTCGATCAACACGCTCTTTGAAACATAATGCCCAATCAGCACCCTCTCAGAACCACAAGGCCCACTCAGCATCCTCTCGGAAACACAATACCCAGTCTGCACCGTAAACACAATGGCCGCTCAGCATCCTCTCAGAAACACAATGCCCGCTCAGCACCCTCTCAGAAACACAATGCCCAATCAGCACCCTCTGAGAAACTCAATTCCCGATCAGCACCCTCTTAGACACCGAATGCCTGCTCAGCACCCTCTCAGAAACACAATGCCAACTCAACATCCTCTCGGAAACAGAATGCCTGAACAGCATCCTCCCAGAAACACAATGCCCAATCAGCACCCTCTCAGAAACACAATGCGTGCTCAGCCCCTCTTCAGAAACACAATGCCTGCTCAGCTCGGTAAACACAATGCTCGATTAACACCCTCTCAGAAACAGAATGCCCGATCAGCACCCTCTCAGAAACACAATGCCCATTCAGCATCCTTTCAGAAACACAATGCCTGCTGAGCACCCTCTCAGAAACACAATGCCTGATCAGCACCTTCTCAGAAAAACAATGCCCGATCAGCACCCTCTCAGAAACACAACGCCCGCTCAGCACCCTCTCAGAAACACAATGCCTACTTAGCACGGTAAACACAATGCTCGATTAACACCCTCTCTAAAACACAATGCCCGGTCAGCACCCTTAACACAATGCCCGCTCAACACCCTCTCAGAAACACAATGCCCACTCTGCACCGTTAACACAATGATCGATCAGCACACCCTCAGAAACAGAATGCCCACTCAGCTCCCTCTCAGAAACACGAAGCCCAATCAGCTCCCTCTCAGAAAGACAATTTCTGCTCAAAACCCTCTCAGTAACACAATGCCCACTCAGCCCCCTCTCAGAAACACAATGCCTGCTCAACATCCTCTTAGAAACACAATGCCCAACAACACCCTCGCAGAAACACAATGCCCGATCAGCACTGTTTCAGAAACACAATGCCCGCTCAGCACCCTCTCAGAAACACAATGCCCAATCAGCATCCTTTCAGAAACACAATGCCCGATCAGCACGCTCTGAGAAACTCAATACCCATTCAGCATCCTTTCAGAAACACAATGCCTGCTGTGCACCCTCACAGTAAACGCAAAACCCGATCAGCACCTTCTCAGAAACACAATGCCCGATCAGCACCCTCTCAGAAACACAATGCCCACTCAGCACCCTCTCAGAAACACAATGCCTACTCAGCACGGTAAACACAATGCTCGATTATAGACCCTCTCAGAAACACAATGCCCGGTCAGCACCCTAAACACAATGCCCGCTCAACACCCTCTCAGAAACACAATGCCCACTCTGCACCGTTAACACAATGCTCGATCAGCACCCTCTCAGAAACACAATGCCCACTCAGCACCCTCTTAGAAACACAATGCCTGATCAGCACCCTCTCATAAACACAATGCCCGATCAGCACCCTCTCAGAAACACAATGACAGATCAGCACAGTAAACACAAAACCCGATCAGCACCCACTCATAAACACAATGCCCGATCAGCACCCTCTCAGAAACACAATGCCTGATCAGCCCCCTCTCAGAAACACAATGCCCGGTTAGCACCCTAGACATAATGCCCGCTCAGCTCCCTTTCTGAAACACAATGCACGATCAGAACCCACTCAGACACACAATGCCCGCTCAGCACACTCTCAGAAACATTATGCCTAATACGCACCCTTTCGGAAACACGATCCCTGATCAGCACCCTCCCAAAAACGCAATGCCTGATCAGCAGCCTCTCAGAAACACAATGCCCGCTCAGCACTCTAAACACAATGCCCGATCAGCACCCTCTCAGAAACACAATAACTGATCAGCACCCGCCCAGAAACACAATACCTGATTAGCACCCTGTCAGAAACAGATTGCCTGCTCAGCACCCTCTCAGAAACACAATGCCCACTCAGCACCCTCTCAGAAACACAATGCCCGATCAGCACCTTCTCAGAAACACAATGCCCACTCTGCACCATAAACACAATGCCCGCTCAGCACACTCTCAGAAATTCAATGCCCGCTCAACACCCTCTCAGAAACACAATGTCCGATCAGCACCCTCTCCGAAACACAAAGCCCGCTCAGCCCCCTCTCAGAAACACAATGCCTGATCAGCACCCTCTAAGAAACACAATGCCCAATCAGCACCCTCTCAGAAACAACATGCCTACTCAGCACCGTAAGCACAATGCTCTATCAGCACCCTCTCAGAAACACAATGCCCGGTCAACACCCTAAACACAATGCCCGCTCAACACCCTCTCATAAACACAATGCCCGATCAGCACCCTCTCAAATACACAATGACAGATCAGCACAGTAAACACAAAACCCGATCAGCACCTTCTCAGAAACACCATGCCCACTCTGCACCGTACACACAATGCTCGATCAGCACCCTCTCAGAAACACAATGCCCGGTCAGCATACTAAACACAATGCCTGCTCAGCCCCCTCTCGGAAAAACAATGCTTGATCAGCACCCTCTGAGAAACACAATGCCCAATCAGCACCCTCTCAGAAAAAACATGCCCTATCAGCACCCTATACACAATGCCCACTCAACACCCTCTCAGATACACAATGCCCACTCTGCACCATAAACACAATGCTCGATCAGCACCCTCTCAGAAACACAATGCCCGCTCAGCACCCTCTCAGAAACACAATGCCCAATCAGCACACTCTCAGAAACACAATGCCCACTCTGAACCGCAAACACAATGCTCGATCAGCCCCCTCTCAGAAGCACAATGCCCAATCAACACCCTGTCAGAAACACAATGCCCACTCTGCACCCTCTCAGAAACACAATGCCTGATCAGCACCCTCTCAGAAGCAGAATGCCCAATCAGCACCCTCTCAGAAATACAAAGCCCGCTCAGCATCCTCTCAGAAACACAATGCCTGATCAGCAATCTCTCAGAAACACAATGCCCAATGAGCACCGTCTCAGAAACACCAAGCTAGATCAGCAGCTTCTCAGAAACACAATGCCCATTCAGCACCCTCTCAGAAACACAATGCCTGCTCAACACCCTCTCAGAAACACAATGCCCGATCAGCACCCTCTCAGAAAAAGAATGCCTGCCCAGCACCCTGAACACAATGCCCGATCAGCACCCTCTCAGAATCACAATACCCACTCCGCACCCTCTCAGAAACACAATGCCCACTGAATAACTTCTCAGAACACAATGCCTGCTCAGCACCCTCTCAGAAAAATAATGCCGGACTGCACCCTCTGAGACACACAATATCCGCTCAGCACCCTCTCAGACACACAATGACAGATCAGCACAGTAAACACAACACTTGATCAGCACCTTCTCAGAAACACAATGCCCACTCTGCACCGTAAACACAATGCTCGATCAGCACCCTCTCAGAAAAATAATGCCCATTCAGTAACCTCTCAGAAACACAATGCCCGCTCAGCATCCTCTCAGAAAAAAATGCCCAACCAGTACCCTCTCAGAAACACAATGCCCACTCTGCACCATAAACACAATGCCTGCTCAGCACACTCTCAGAAACTCAATGCCCGCTCAACACCCTAAACACAATGCCCGCTCAACACCCTAAACACAATGCCCGCTCAACACCCTCTCATAAACACAATGCCCTATCAGCACCCTCTCAGAAGCACAATGCCCAAATAGCACCCTCTCAGAAACACAAAGCCCGCTCAGCCCCCTCTCAGAAACACGATGCCTGATCAGCACCCTCTGAGAAACACAATGCCCAATCAGCACCCTCTCAGAAACACCATGCCTACTCAGCACCGTAAACACAATGCTTGATCAGCACCCTCTCAGAAACACAATGCCCGGTCTGCACCCTAAACACAATCCCGCTCAACACCCTCTCATAAACACAATGCCCGATCAGCACCATCTAAGAAACACAATGCCCGTTCAGCCCCCTCTCAGAAACACAATGCCCGGTTAGCACCCCAGACATAATGCCCGCTCAGCTCCCTTTCAGAAACACAATGCCCGATCAGAACCCACTCAGACACACAATGCCCGCTCAGCACACTCTCAGAAACATTATGCCTAATCAGCACCCTTTCGGAAACACGATCCCTGATCAGCACCCTCCCAAAAACGCAATGCCTGATCAGCAGCCTCTCAGAAACACAATGCCCGCTCAGCACCCTAAACACAGTGCCCGATCAGCACCCTCTCAGAAACACAATAACTGATCAGCACCCGCCCAGAAACACAATGCCTGATCAGCACCCTCTCAGAAACACAATGCCCGATCAGCACCTTCTCAGAAACACAATGCCCACTCTGCACCATAAACACAATGCCCGCTCAGCACACTCTCAGAAATTCAATGCCCGCTCAACACCCTCTCAGAAACACAATGTCCGATCAGCACCCTCTCAGAAACACAAAGCCCGTTCAGCCCCCTCTCAGAAACATAATGCCTGATCAGCAACCTCTGAGAAACACAATGCCCAATCAGCACCCTCTCAGAAACACCATGCCAACTCAGCACTGTAAACACAATGCTCGATCAGCACCCTCTCAGAAATACAATGCCCGATTAGCACCCTCTCAGAAACACAATGACAGATCAGAACAGTAAATACAACACCCGATCTGCACCCTCTCAGAAATACAATGCCCGCTCAGCATCCTCTCAGAAACACAATGCCTACTCTGCACCGTAATCACAATGCTCGATCAGCCCCCTCTCAGAAACACAGTGCCCAATCACAACCTTCTCAGAAACAGAAAGCCCGCTCAGCATCCTCTCAGAAACACAATGCCCAGTCAGCACCGTCTCAGAAACACAATGCCCGATCAGCACCCTCTCCAAAACACAATGCCCGATCAGCACCCTCTCAGAAACACAATGCTCGATCAGCACCTTCTCAGAAACACAATGCCCACTCTGCACCGTAAACACAATCTCCGCTCAGCACCCTCTCAGAAACACAATGCCCGAACAGCACACTCTCAGAAGCATAAAGCCCAATCAGCACCCTCTCAGAAACACAACGCCTGATCAGCACCCTCTCAGAAACACAACGCCTGCTCAGCACCCTCTCAGAAACACAATGCCCGATCAGCACCTACTCAGAAACACAATGCCTGCTCAACTCCCTCTCAGAAACACAATGCCCAATCAGCACCCTCTCAAGAACACAATGCCCACTCTGCACCGTAAACACAATGCTCGATCAACACGCTCTTTGAAACATAATGCCCAATCAGCACCCTCTCAGAACCACAAGGCCCACTCAGCATCCTCTCAGAAACACAATACCCAGTCTGCACCGTAAACACAATGGCCGCTCAGCATCCTCTCAGAAACTCAATTCCCGATCAGCACCCTCTTAGACACCGAATGCCTGCTCAGCACCCTCTCAGAAACACAATGCCAACTCAACATCCTCTTGGAAACAGAATGCCTGAACAGCATCCTCCCAGAAACACAATGCCCAATCAGCACCCTCTCAGAAACACAATGCGTGCTCAGCCCCTCTTCAGAAACACAATGCCTGCTCAGCTCGGTAAACACAATGCTCGATTAACACCCTCTCAGAAACAGAATGCCCGATCAGCACCCTCTCAGAAACACAATGCCCATTCAGCATCCTTTCAGAAACACAATGCCTGCTGAGCACCCTCTCAGAAACACAATGCCTGATCAGCACCTTCTCAGAAACACAATGCCCGATCAGCACCCTCTCAGAAACATAATGCCCAATCAGCACCCTCTCAGAACCACAAGGCCCACTCAGCATCCTCTCGGAAACACAATACCCAGTCTGCACCGTAAACACAATGGCCGCTCAGCATCCTCTCAGAAACACAATGCCCGCTCAGCACCCTCTCAGAAACACAATGCCCAATCAGCACCCTCTCAGAAACTCAATTCCCGATCAGCACCCTCTTAGACACCGAATGCCTGCTCAGCACCCTCTCAGAAACACAATGCCAACTCAACATCCTCTTGGAAACAGAATGCCTGAACAGCATCCTCCCAGAAACACAATGCCCAATCAGCACCCTCTCAGAAACACAATGCGTGCTCAGCCCCTCTTCAGAAACACAATGCCTGCTCAGCTCGGTAAACACAATGCTCGATTAACACCCTCTCAGAAACAGAATGCCCGATCAGCACCCTCTCAGAAACACAATGCCCATTCAGCATCCTTTCAGAAACACAATGCCTGCTGAGCACCCTCTCAGAAACACAATGCCTGATCAGCACCTTCTCAGAAACACAATGCCCGATCAGCACCCTCTCAGAAACACAACGCCCGCTCAGCACCCTCTCAGAAACACAATGCCTACTTAGCACGGTAAACACAATGCTCGATTAACACCCTCTCTAAAACACAATGCCCGGTCAGCACCCTTAACACAATGCCCGCTCAACACCCTCTCAGAAACACAATGCCCACTCTGCACCGTTAACACAATGATCGATCAGCACACCCTCAGAAACAGAATGCCCACTCAGCTCCCTCTCAGAAACACGAAGCCCAATCAGCTCCCTCTCAGAAAGACAATTTCTGCTCAAAACCCTCTCAGTAACACAATGCCCACTCAGCCCCCTCTCAGAAACACAATGCCTGCTCAACATCCTCTTAGAAACACAATGCCCAACAACACCCTCGCAGAAACACAATGCCCGATCAGCACTGTTTCAGAAACACAATGCCCGCTCAGCACCCTCTCAGAAACACAATGCCCAATCAGCATCCTTTCAGAAACACAATGCCCGATCAGCACGCTCTGAGAAACTCAATACCCATTCAGCATCCTTTCAGAAACACAATGCCTGCTGTGCACCCTCACAGTAAACGCAAAACCCGATCAGCACCTTCTCAGAAACACAATGCCCGATCAGCACCCTCTCAGAAACACAATGCCCACTCAGCACCCTCTCAGAAACACAATGCCTACTCAGCACGGTAAACACAATGCTCGATTATAGACCCTCTCAGAAACACAATGCCCGGTCAGCACCCTAAACACAATGCCCGCTCAACACCCTCTCAGAAACACAATGCCCACTCTGCACCGTTAACACAATGCTCGATCAGCACCCTCTCAGAAACACAATGCCCACTCAGCACCCTCTTAGAAACACAATGCCTGATCAGCACCCTCTCATAAACACAATGCCCGATCAGCACCCTCTCAGAAACACAATGACAGATCAGCACAGTAAACACAAAACCCGATCAGCACCCACTCATAAACACAATGCCCGATCAGCACCCTCTCAGAAACACAATGCCTGATCAGCCCCCTCTCAGAAACACAATGCCCGGTTAGCACCCTAGACATAATGCCCGCTCAGCTCCCTTTCTGAAACACAATGCACGATCAGAACCCACTCAGACACACAATGCCCGCTCAGCACACTCTCAGAAACATTATGCCTAATACGCACCCTTTCGGAAACACGATCCCTGATCAGCACCCTCCCAAAAACGCAATGCCTGATCAGCAGCCTCTCAGAAACACAATGCCCGCTCAGCACTCTAAACACAATGCCCGATCAGCACCCTCTCAGAAACACAATAACTGATCAGCACCCGCCCAGAAACACAATACCTGATTAGCACCCTGTCAGAAACAGATTGCCTGCTCAGCAACCTCTCAGAAACACAATGCCCACTCAGCACCCTCTCAGAAACACAATGCCCGATCAGCACCTTCTCAGAAACACAATGCCCACTCTGCACCATAAACACAATGCCCGCTCAGCACACTCTCAGAAATTCAATGCCCGCTCAACACCCTCTCAGAAACACAATGTCCGATCAGCACCCTCTCCGAAACACAAAGCCCGCTCAGCCCCCTCTCAGAAACACAATGCCTGATCAGCACCCTCTAAGAAACACAATGCCCAATCAGCACCCTCTCAGAAACAACATGCCTACTCAGCACCGTAAGCACAATGCTCTATCAGCACCCTCTCAGAAACACAATGCCCGGTCAACACCCTAAACACAATGCCCGCTCAACACCCTCTCATAAACACAATGCCCGATCAGCACCCTCTCAAATACACAATGACAGATCAGCACAGTAAACACAAAACCCGATCAGCACCTTCTCAGAAACACCATGCCCACTCTGCACCGTACACACAATGCTCGATCAGCACCCTCTCAGAAACACAATGCCCGGTCAGCATACTAAACACAATGCCTGCTCAGCCCCCTCTCGGAAAAACAATGCTTGATCAGCACCCTCTGAGAAACACAATGCCCAATCAGCACCCTCTCAGAAAAAACATGCCCTATCAGCACCCTATACACAATGCCCACTCAACACCCTCTCAGATACACAATGCCCACTCTGCACCATAAACACAATGCTCGATCAGCACCCTCTCAGAAACACAATGCCCGCTCAGCACCCTCTCAGAAACACAATGCCCAATCAGCACACTCTCAGAAACACAATGCCCACTCTGAACCGCAAACACAATGCTCGATCAGCCCCCTCTCAGAAGCACAATGCCCAATCAACACCCTGTCAGAAACACAATGCCCACTCTGCACCCTCTCAGAAACACAATGCCTGATCAGCACCCTCTCAGAAGCAGAATGCCCAATCAGCACCCTCTCAGAAACACCATGCCCGCTCAGCACCCTTTCAGAAACACAATGCCCAATCAACACCCTCTCAGAAATACAAAGCCCGCTCAGCATCCTCTCAGAAACACAATGCCTGATCAGCAATCTCTCAGAAACACAATGCCCAATGAGCACCGTCTCAGAAACACCAAGCTAGATCAGCAGCTTCTCAGAAACACAATGCCCATTCAGCACCCTCTCAGAAACACAATGCCTGCTCAACACCCTCTCAGAAACACAATGCCCGATCAGCACCCCCTCAGAAACACGATGCCCACTGAGCACCTTCTCGGAAAAACAATACCAACTCAACACCCTCTCAGAAACACATTGCCTGATGAGCACCCTCTGAGAAACACAATGCCAACTCAGCAGCCTCTCGGGAACACAATGCCTAATCAGCACCCTCCCAGAAACACAATGCCCGATCAGCACCCTCTCAGAAAAAGAATGCCTGCCCAGCACCCTGAACACAATGCCCGATCAGCACCCTCTCAGAATCACAATACCCACTCCGCACCCTCTCAGAAACACAATGCCCACTGAATAGCTTCTCAGAACACAATGCCTGCTCAGCACCCTCTCAGAAAAATAATGCCGGACTGCACCCTCTGAGACACACAATATCCGCTCAGCACCCTCTCAGACACACAATGACAGATCAGCACAGTAAACACAACACTTGATCAGCACCTTCTCAGAAACACAATGCCCACTCTGCACCGTAAACACAATGCTCGATCAGCACCCTCTCAGAAAAATAATGCCCATTCAGTAACCTCTCAGAAACACAATGCCCGCTCAGCATCCTCTCAGAAAAAAATGCCCAACCAGTACCCTCTCAGAAACACAATGCCCACTCTGCACCATAAACACAATGCCTGCTCAGCACACTCTCAGAAACTCAATGCCCGCTCAACACCCTAAACACAATGCCCGCTCAACACCCTAAACACAATGCCCGCTCAACACCCTCTCATAAACACAATGCCCTATCAGCACCCTCTCAGAAGCACAATGCCCAAATCGCACCCTCTCAGAAACACAAAGCCCGCTCAGCCCCCTCTCAGAAACACGATGCCTGATCAGCACCCTCTGAGAAACACAATGCCCAATCAGCACCCTCTCAGAAACACCATGCCTACTCAGCACCGTAAACACAATGCTTGATCAGCACCCTCTCAGAAACACAATGCCCGGTCTGCACCCTAAACACAATCCCGCTCAACACCCTCTCATAAACACAATGCCCGATCAGCACCATCTCAGAAACACAATGCCCGTTCAGCCCCCTCTCAGAAACACAATGCCCGGTTAGCACCCTAGACATAATGCCCGCTCAGCTCCCTTTCAGAAACACAATGCCCGATCAGAACCCACTCAGACACACAATGCCCGCTCAGCACACTCTCAGAAACATTATGCCTAATCAGCACCCTTTCGGAAACACGATCCCTGATCAGCACCCTCCCAAAAACGCAATGCCTGATCAGCAGCCTCTCAGAAACACAATGCCCGCTCAGCACCCTAAACACAATGCCCGATCAGCACCCTCTCAGAAACACAATAACTGATGAGCACCCGCCCAGAAACACAATGCCTGATCAGCACCCTCTCAGAAACACAATGCCCGATCAGCACCTTCTCAGAAACACAATGCCCACTCTGCACCATAAACACAATGCCCGCTCAGCACACTCTCAGAAATTCAATGCCCGCTCAACACCCTCTCAGAAACACAATGTCCGATCAGCACCCTCTCAGAAACACAAAGCCCGTTCAGCCCCCTCTCAGAAACATAATGCCTGATCAGCAACCTCTGAGAAACACAATGCCCAATCAGCACCCTCTCAGAAACACCATGCCAACTCAGCACTGTAAACACAATGCTCGATCAGCACCCTCTCAGAAATACAATGCCCGATTAGCACCCTCTCAGAAACACAATGACAGATCAGAACAGTAAATACAACACCCGATCAGCACCTTCTCAGAAACACAATGCCCAATCAGCACCCTCTCAGAATCTCAATGCCCGCTCAGCATCCTCTCAGAAACACAATGCCCAATGAGCATCCTCTCAGAAACACAATGCCCACTCAGCACCCTCTCAGAAACACAATGCCCGATCAGCACCTTCTCAGAAACACAATGCCCACTCTGCACCATAAACACAATGCCCGCTCAGCACACTCTCAGAAATTCAATGCCCGCTCAACACACTCTCAGAAACACAATGTCCGATCAGCACCCTCTCAGAAATTCAATGCCAGCTCAACACCCTCTCAGAAACACAATGTCCGATCAGCACCCTCTCAGAAACACAAAGCCCGTTCAGCCCCCTCTCAGAAACATAATGCCTGATCAGCAACCTCTGAGAAACACAATGCCCAATCAGCACCCTCTCAGAAACACCATGCCAACTCAGCACTGTAAACACAATGCTCGATCAGCACCCTCTCAGAAATACAATGCCCGATTAGCACCCTCTCAGAAACACAATGACAGATCAGAACAGTAAATACAACACCCGATCAGCACCTTCTCAGAAACACAATGCCCAATCAGCACCCTCTCAGAATCTCAATGCCCGCTCAGCATCCTCTCAGAAACACAATGCCCAATGAGCATCCTCTCAGAAACACAATGCCCACTCAGCACCCTCTCAGAAACACAATGCCCGATCAGCACCTTCTCAGAAACACAATGCCCACTCTGCACCATAAACACAATGCCCGCTCAGCACACTCTCAGAAATTCAATGCCCGCTCAACACACTCTCAGAAACACAATGTCCGATCAGCACCCTCTCAGAAACACAAAGCCCGCTCAGCCCCCTCTCAGAAACACAATGCCTGATCAGCAACCTCTGAGAAACACAATGCCCAATCAGCACCCTCTCAGAAACACCATGCCAACTCAGCACTGTAAACACAATGCTCGATCAGCACCCTCTCAGAAATACAATGCCCGATTAGCACCCTCTCAGAAACACAATGACAGATCAGAACAGTAAATAGAACACCCGATCAGCACCTTCTCAGAAACACAATGCCCAATCAGCACCCTCTCAGAATCTCAATGCCCGCTCAGCATCCTCTCAGAAACACAATGCCCAATCAGTACCCTCTCAGAAACACAATGCCCACTCAGCACCCTCTCAGAAACACAATGCATACTCAGTACGATAAACACAATGCTCGATTAACACCCTCTCAGAAACACAATACCCGGTCAGAGCTGTAAACACAATGCCCGCTCAACACCCTCTCAGAAACACAATGCACGATCAGCACCCTCTCAGAAACACAAAGCCCGCTCAGCCCCCTCTCAGAAACACAATGCCTGATCAGCACCCTCTCAGAAACACCATGCCTACTCAACACCGTAAAAACAATGCCCGGTCAGCACCCTAAACATAATGCCCGCTCGGCACCCTCTCAGAAACACAATACCCGCTCAACACCCTCTCAGAAATAAAATGCCCGATTAGCACCCTCTCAGAAACACAATGACAGATCAGAACAATAAATACAACACCCGATCAGCACCTTCTCAGAAACACAATGCCCACTCTGCACTGCAAACACAATGCTCGATCAGCACATTCTCAGAAACACAATGCCCGCTCAGCACCCTCGCAGAAACACAATGACTACTCAGTACGATAAACACAATGCTCGATTAACACCCTCTCAGAAACACAATACCCGGTCAGCACCATAAACACAATGCCCGCTCAACACCCTCTCAGAATCACAATGCCCAATATGCACCCTCTCAGAAAGACAATGCCCGCTCAGCATCCTCTCAGAAACACAATTTCCGATCAGCACCCCCTCAGTAACACAATGCCCGCTCAGCACCCTCTCACAAACGCAATGCCTGGTCTATACCCTCTCTGAAACGCAATGGCCGATCAGCACCCCCTCAGAAACACAATGCCCACTCAGCACCCTCTCAGAAACACAATGCCCAATCAGCACCCACTCAGAAACACAATGCCCACTCTGAACCGTAAACACAAAGCTCGATCAGCCCCCTCTCAGAAGCAGAATGCCCAATCAGCACCCTCTCAGAAACACCATGCTCGCTCAGCACCCTTTCAGAAACACAATGCCTGATCAGCACTCTCTCAGAAACAGAATGCCCAATCAGCACCATCTCAGAAACACTATGCCTGATCAGCACCCTCTCGGAAACACAATGCCTGATCAGCATCCTCCCAGAAACACAATCCCTGATCAGCACCCTCTCAGAAACACAATGCCCGCTCAGCAACCTAACACAATGCCCGATTAGCACCCTCTGAGAAGCACAATGGCAACCCAGCACCGTCTTAGAAACACAATGCCTGCTCAGCACCTTCTCAGAAACCAATGCCCAATCAGAACCCTCTCAGAAACACAATGCCAATTCAGCATCCTTTCAGAAACACAATGCCCGATCTGCACCCTCTCAGAAATACAATGCCTGCTCAGCATCCTCTCAGAAACACAATGACCACTCGGCTCCGTAATCACAATGCTCGATCAGCCCCCTCTTAGAAACACAGTGCCCAATCAGCACCCTCTCAGAAATACAAAGCCCGCTCAGCACCCTCTCAGAAACAGAATGCCTGATCAGCAATCTCTCAGAAACACAATGCCCAATCAGCACCGTCTCAGAAACACAATGCCCGATATGCACCTTCTCCTAAATACAATGCCCGATCAGCACCCTCTCAGAAACACAATGCCCGATCAGCACCCTCTCAGACACACAATGCCCGCTCAGCACACTCTCAGAAACATTATGCCTAATCAGCACCCTCTCGGAAACACGATCCCTGATCAGCACCCTCCCAGGAACGCAATGCCTGATCAGCACCTTCTCAGAAACACAATGCCCGCTCAGCACCCTAAACACAATGCCCGATCAGCACCCTCTCAGAAGCACAATGCCCACTCAGCACCCTCTCAGAAACACAATGCCTGCTCAGCACCCTCTCAGAAACAAAATGCCTGCTCAGCACCCTCTCAGAAACACAATGTCCACTCAGCACCCTCTCAGAAACACAATGCCCGATCAGCACCTTCTCAGAAACACAATGCCCACTCTGCAGCATAAACACAATGCCCGCTCAGCACACTCTCAGAAACTCAATGCCCGCTCAACACCCTCTCAGAAACACAATGCCCGATCAGCACCTTCTCAGAAGCACAATGCCCAATCAGCACCCTCTCAGAAACACAATGCCTACTCAGCACCGTAAACACAATTCTTGATCAGCACCCTCTCAGAAATACAATGCCCGGTCTGCACCCTAAACACAATACCCACTCAACTCCCTCACATAAACACAATGCCCGATCAGCACCCTCTCAGAAACACAATGACCGCTCAACACCCTCTCAGAAATACAATGCCCGATTAGCACCCTCTCAGAAACACAATGACAGATCAGAACAGTAAATACAACACCCGATCAGCACCTTCTCAGAAACACAATGCCCAATCAGCACCCTCTCAGAATCTCAATGCCCGCTCAGCATCCTCTCAGAAACACAATGTCCAATCAGCACCCTCTCAGAAACACAATGCCCGCTCAGCACCCTCTCAGAAACACAATGCCTACTCTGTACGATAAACACAATGCTCGATTAACACCCTCTCAGAAACACAATGCCCGATCAGCACCCTCTCAGGAACACCATGCCTACTCAGCACCATAAACACAAAGCTCGATCAGCACCCTCTCAGAAACACAATGCCCGGTCTGCACCCTAAACACAATGCCCACTCAACTCCCTCTCATAAACACAATGCCCGATCAGCACCCTCTCAGAAACACAATGACCGCTCAACACCCTCTCAGAAATACAATGCCCGATTAGCACCCTCTCAGAAACACAATGACAGATCAGAACAGTAAATATAACACCCGATCAGCACCTTCTCAGAAACACAATGCCCAATCAGCACCCTCTCAGAATCTCAATGTCCGCTCAGCATCCTCTCAGAAACACAATGCCCAATCAGCACCCTCTCAGAAACACAATGCCTACTCAGAACGATAAACACAATTCTCGATTAACACCCTCTCAGAAACACAATGTCCACTCAACACCCTCTCAGAAACACAATGCCCGATCAGCACCCTCTCAGAAGCACAATGCCCAAATAGCACCCTCTCAGAAACACAAAGCCCGCTCAGCCCCCTCTCAGAAACACAATGCCCGATCAGCACCCTCTCAGGAACACAATGCCTGATCAGCAACCTCTGAGAAACACAATGCCCAATCAGCACCCTCTCAGAAACACCATGCCTACTCAGCACTGTAAACACAATGCTCGATTAACACCCTCTCAGAAACACAATGTCCACTCAACACCCTCTTAGAAACACAATGCCCGATCAGCACCCTCTCAGAAACACAATGCCCGCTCACCACCCTCTCAGAAACACAATGCCCGGTCTGCACCCTAAACACAATGCCCACTCAACTCCCTCTCATAAACACAATGCCCGATCTGCACCCTCTCAGAAATACAATGCCTGCTCAGCATCCTCTCAGAAACACAATGACCACTCGGCACCGTAATCACAATGCTCGATCAGCCCCCTCTTAGAAACACAGTGCCCAATCAGCACCCTCTCAGAAATACAAAGCCCGCTCAGCACCCTCTCAGAAACAGAATGCCTGATCAGCAATCTCTCAGAAACACAATGCCCAATCAGCACCGTCTCAGAAACACAATGCCCGATATGCACCTTCTCCTAAATACAATGCCCGATCAGCACCCTCTCAGAAACACAATGCCCGATCAGCACCCTCTCAGACACACAATGCCCGCTCAGCACACTCTCAGAAACATCATGCCTAATCAGCACCCTCTCGGAAACACGATCCCTGATCAGCACCCTCCCAGGAACGCAATGCCTGATCAGCACCTTCTCAGAAACACAATGCCCGATCAGCACCCTCTCAGAAGCACAATGCCCACTCAGCACCCTCTCAGAAACACAATGCCTGCTCAGCACCCTCTCAGAAACACAATGCCTGCTCAGCACCCTCTCAGAAACACAATGTCCACTCAGCACCCTCTCAGAAACACAATGCCCGATCAGCACCTTCTCAGAAACACAATGCCCACTCTGCAGCATAAACACAATGCCCGCTCAGCACACTCTCAGAAACTCAATGCCCGCTCAACACCCTCTCAGAAACACAATGCCCGATCAGCACCTTCTCAGAAGCACAATGCCCAATCAGCACCCTCTCAGAAACACAATGCCTACTCAGCACCGTAAACACAATTCTTGATCAGCACCCTCTCAGAAATACAATGCCCGGTCTGCACCCTAAACACAATACCCACTCAACTCCCTCACATAAACACAATGCCCGATCAGCACCCTCTCAGAAACACAATGACCGCTCAACACCCTCTCAGAAATACAATGCCCGATTAGCACCCTCTCAGAAACACAATGACAGATCAGAACAGTAAATACAACACCCGATCAGCACCTTCTCAGAAACACAATGCCCAATCAGCACCCTCTCAGAATCTCAATGCCCGCTCAGCATCCTCTCAGAAACACAATGTCCAATCAGCACCCTCTCAGAAACACAATGCCCGCTCAGCACCCTCTCAGAAACACAATGCCTACTCTGTACGATAAACACAATGCTCGATTAACACCCTCTCAGAAACACAATGCCCGATCAGCACCCTCTCAGGAACACCATGCCTACTCAGCACCATAAACACAAAGCTCGATCAGCACCCTCTCAGAAACACAATGCCCGGTCTGCACCCTAAACACAATGCCCACTCAACTCCCTCTCATAAACACAATGCCCGATCAGCACCCTCTCAGAAACACAATGACCGCTCAACACCCTCTCAGAAATACAATGCCCGATTAGCACCCTCTCAGAAACACAATGACAGATCAGAACAGTAAATATAACACCCGATCAGCACCTTCTCAGAAACACAATGCCCAATCAGCACCCTCTCAGAATCTCAATGCCCGCTCAGCATCCTCTCAGAAACACAATGCCCAATCAGCACCCTCTCAGAAACACAATGCCTACTCAGAACGATAAACACAATGCTCGATTAACACCCTCTCAGAAACACAATGTCCACTCAACACCCTCTCAGAAACACAATGCCCGATCAGCACCCTCTCAGAAGCACAATGCCCAAATAGCACCCTCTCAGAAACACAAAGCCCGCTCAGCCCCCTCTCAGAAACACAATGCCCGATCAGCACCCTCTCAGGAACACAATGCCTGATCAGCAACCTCTGAGAAACACAATGCCCAATCAGCACCCTCTCAGAAACACCATGCCTACTCAGCACTGTAAACACAATGCTCGATTAACACCCTCTCAGAAACACAATGTCCACTCAACACCCTCTCAGAAACACAATGCCCGATCAGCACCCTCTCAGAAACACAATGCCCGCTCACCACCCTCTCAGAAACACAATGCCCGGTCTGCACCCTAAACACAATGCCCACTCAACTCCCTCTCATAAACACAATGCCCGATCAGCACCCTCTCAGAAACACAATTACCGCTCAACACCCTCTCAGAAATACAATGCCCGATTAGCACCCTCTCAGAAACACAATGACAGATCAGAACAGTAAATACAACACCCGATCAGCACCTTCTCAGAAACACAATGCCCAATCAGCACCCTCTCAGAATCTCAATGCCCGCTCAGCATCCTCTCAGAAACACAATGTCCAATCAGCACCCTCTCAGAAACACAATGCCCGCTCAGCACCCTCTCAGAAACACAATGCCTACTCTGTACGATAAACACAATGCTCGATTAACACCCTCTCAGAAACACAATGCCCGATCAGCACCCTCTCAGGAACACCATGCCTACTCAGCACCATAAACACAAAGCTCGATCAGCACCCTCTCAGAAACACAATGCCCGGTCTGCACCCTAAACACAATGCCCACTCAACTCCCTCTCATAAACACAATGCCCGATCAGCACCCTCTCAGAAACACAATGACCGCTCAACACCCTCTCAGAAATACAATGCCCGATTAGCACCCTCTCAGAAACACAATGACAGATCAGAACAGTAAATATAACACCCGATCAGCACCTTCTCAGAAACACAATGCCCAATCAGCACCCTCTCAGAATCTCAATGCCCGCTCAGCATCCTCTCAGAAACACAATGCCCAATCAGCACCCTCTCAGAAACACAATGCCTACTCAGAACGATAAACACAATGCTCGATTAACACCCTCTCAGAAACACAATGTCCACTCAACACCCTCTCAGAAACACAATGCCCGATCAGCACCCTCTCAGAAGCACAATGCCCAAATAGCACCCTCTCAGAAACACAAAGCCCGCTCAGCCCCCTCTCAGAAACACAATGCCCGATCAGCACCCTCTCAGGAACACAATGCCTGATCAGCAACCTCTGAGAAACACAATGCCCAATCAGCACCCTCTCAGAAACACCATGCCTACTCAGCACTGTAAACACAATGCTCGATTAACACCCTCTCAGAAACACAATGTCCACTCAACACCCTCTCAGAAACACAATGCCCGATCAGCACCCTCTCAGAAACACAATGCCCGCTCACCACCCTCTCAGAAACACAATGCCCGGTCTGCACCCTAAACACAATGCCCACTCAACTCCCTCTCATAAACACAATGCCCGATCAGCACCCTCTCAGAAACACAATTACCGCTCAACACCCTCTCAGAAATACAATGCCCGATTAGCACCCTCTCAGAAACACAATGACAGATCAGAACAGTAAATACAACACCCGATCAGCACCTTCTCAGAAACACAATGCCCAATGAGCACCCTCTCAGAATCTCAATGCCCGCTCAGCATCCTCTCAGAAACACAATGCCCAATCAGCACCCTCTCAGAAACACAATGCCTACTCAGAACGATAAACACAATGCTCGATTAACACCCTCTCAGCAACACAATGTCCACTCAACACCCTCTCAGAAACACAATGCCCGATCAGCACCCTCTCAGAAGCACAATGCCCAAATAGCACCCTCTCAGAAACACAAAGCCCGCTCAGCCCCCTCTCAGAAACACAATGCCCGATCAGCACCCTCTCAGGAACACAATGCCTGATCAGCAACCTCTGAGAAACACAATGCCCAATCAGCACCCTCTCAGAAACACCATGCCCACTCTGCACCGTAAACACAATGCTCGATCAGCACCCTCTCAGAAACAGAATGCCCACTCAGCACCCTCTCAGAAAAACAATGCCTGCACAACACACTCTCAGAAACACAATGCCCGATCAGCACCCCCTCAGAAACACAATGCCCGCTCAGCATCCTCTCAGAAGCACATTGCCCAATCAGCACCCTCTCCGAAACACAAAGCTCGCTCAGCCCCCTCTCAGAAACACAATGCCTGATCAGCACACTCTAAGAAACACAATGCCCAATCAGCACCCTCTCAGAAACAACATGCCTACTCAGCACCATAAACACAAAGCTCGATCAGCACCCTCTCAGAAAAACAATGCCCGGTCTGCACCCTAAACACAATGCCCACTCAACTCCCTCTCATAAACACAATGCCCGATTAGCACCCTCTCAGAAACACAATGACAGATCAGAACAGTAAATACAACACCCGATCAGCACCTTCTCAGAAACACAATGCCCAATCAGCACCCTCTCAGAATCTCAATGCCCACTCAGCATCCTCTCAGAAACACAATGCCCAATCAGCACCCTCTCAGAAACACAATGCCCGCTCAGCACCCTCTCAGAAACACAATGCCTACTCAGTACGATAAACACAATGCTCGATTAACACCCTCTCAGAAACACAATGTCCACTCAATACCCTCTCAGAAACACAATGCCCGATCAGCACCCTCTCAGAAGCACAATGCCCAAATAGCACCCTCTCAGAAACACAAAGCCCGCTCAGCCCCCTCTCAGAAACACAATGCCCGATCAGCACCCTCTCAGGAACACAATGCCTGATCAGCAACCTCTGAGAAACACAATGCCCAATCAGCACCCTCTCAGAAACACCATGCCTACTCAGCACCGTAAACACAATGCTCGATTAACACCCTCTCAGAAACACAATATGTCCACTCAACACCCTCTCAGAAACACAATGCCCGATCAGCACCCTCTCAGAAACACAATGCCCGCTCACCACCCTCTCAGAAACACAATGCCTATTCAGTACGATAAACACAATGCTCGATTAACACCCTCACAGAAACACAATACCCGGTCAGCACCGTAAACACAATGCCCGCTCAGCACCCTCTCAGAAACACAATGCCCGATCAGCACCCTCTGAGAAACACAATGCCCTATCTGCACCCTCTCAGAAACACCATGCCTTCTCAGCACTGTAAACACAATGCTCGATCAGCACTCTCTCGGAAACACAATGCCCGGTCAGTACCCTCTCAGAAATACAATGCCCAATTAGCACCCTCTCAGAAACACAATGAGAGATCAGAACAGTAAATACAACACCCGATCAGCACCTTCTCAGAAACGCAATGCCCACTCTGCACCGCAAACACAATGCTCGATCAGCACCTTCTCAGAAAAACAATGCCCAATCAGCACCCTCTCAGAATCTGAATGCCCGCTCAGCATCCTCTCAGAAAAACAATGCCCAATCAGCACCCTCTCAGAAACACAATGCCCGCTCAGCACCCTCTCAGAAACACAATGCCTACTCAGTACGATAAACACAATGCTCGATTAACAACCTCTCAGAAACACAATACCCGGTCAGCACCGTAAACACAATGCCCGCTCAGCACCCTCTAAGAAACACAATGCCCAATCAGCACCCTCTCAGAAAAACAATGCCTGCTCAACACACTCTCAGAAACACAATGCCCGCTCAGCATCCTCTCAGAAGCACATTGCCCAATCAGCACCCTCTCCGAAACACAAAGCCCGCTCAGCCCCCTCTCAGAAACACAATGCCTGATCAGCACCCTCTAAGAAACACAATGCCCAATCAGCACCCTCTCAGAAACAACATGCCTACTCAGCACCGTAAGCACAATGCTCTATCAGCACCCTCTCAGAAACACAATGCCCGGTCAACACCCTAAACACAATGCCCGCTCAACACCCTCTCATAAACACAATGCCCGATCAGCACCCTCTCAGAAACACAATGACAGATCAGCACAGTAAACACAAAACCCGATCAGCACCTTCTCAGAAACACCATGCCCACTCTGCACCGTACACACAATGCTCGATCAGCACCCTCTCAGAAACACAATGCCCAGTCAGCACCATAAACACAATGCCTGCTCAGCCCCCTCTCGGAAAAACAATGCTTGATCAGCACCCTCTGAGAAACACAATGCCCAATCGGCACCCTCTCAGAAAAAACATGCCCTATCAGCACCCTATACACAATGCCCGCTCAACACCCTCTCAGATACACAATGCCCACTCTGCACCATAAACACAATGCTCGATCAGCACCCTCTCAGAAACACAATGCCCAGTCAGCACCCTCTCAGAAACACAATGCCCACTCTGAACCGTAAACACAATGCTCGATCAGCCCCCTCTCAGAAGCACAATGCCCAATCAGGACCCTGTCAGAAACACAATGCCTGCTCTGCACCCTCTCGGAAAAACAATGCTTGATCAGCACCCTCTGAGAAACAGAATGCCGAATCAGCACCCTCTCAGAAACACAATGCCCGGTCAACACCCTAAACACAATGCCCGCTCAACACCCTCTCATAAACACAATGCCCGATCAGCACCCTCTCAGAAACACAATGACAGATCAGCACAGTAAACACAAAACCCGATCAGCACCTTCTCAGAAACACCATGCCCACTCTGCACCGTACACACAATGCTCGATCAGCACCCTCTCAGAAACACAATGCCCAGTCAGCACCATAAACACAATGCCTGCTCAGCCCCCTCTCGGAAAAACAATGCTTGATCAGCACCCTCTGAGAAACACAATGCCCAATCGGCACCCTCTCAGAAAAAACATGCCCTATCAGCACCCTATACACAATGCCCGCTCAACACCCTCTCAGATACACAATGCCCACTCTGCACCATAAACACAATGCTCGATCAGCACCCTCTCAGAAACACAATGCCCAGTCAGCACCCTCTCAGAAACACAATGCCCACTCTGAACCGTAAACACAATGCTCGATCAGCCCCCTCTCAGAAGCACAATGCCCAATCAGGACCCTGTCAGAAACACAATGCCTGCTCTGCACCCTCTCGGAAAAACAATGCTTGATCAGCACCCTCTGAGAAACAGAATGCCGAATCAGCACCCTCTCAGAAACACAATGCCCGGTCAACACCCTAAACACAATGCCCGCTCAACACCCTCTCATAAACACAATGCCCGATCAGCACCCTCTCAGAAACACAATGACAGATCAGCACAGTAAACACAAAACCCGATCAGCACCTTCTCAGAAACACCATGCCCACTCTGCACCGTACACACAATGCTCGATCAGCACCCTCTCAGAAACACAATGCCCAGTCAGCACCATAAACACAATGCCTGCTCAGCCCCCTCTCGGAAAAACAATGCTTGATCAGCACCCTCTGAGAAACACAATGCCCAATCGGCACCCTCTCAGAAAAAACATGCCCTATCAGCACCCTATACACAATGCCCGCTCAACACCCTCTCAGATACACAATGCCCACTCTGCACCATAAACACAATGCTCGATCAGCACCCTCTCAGAAACACAATGCCCAGTCAGCACCCTCTCAGAAACACAATGCCCACTCTGAACCGTAAACACAATGCTCGATCAGCCCCCTCTCAGAAGCACAATGCCCAATCAGGACCCTGTCAGAAACACAATGCCTGCTCTGCACCCTCTCGGAAAAACAATGCTTGATCAGCACCCTCTGAGAAACAGAATGCCGAATCAGCACCCTCTCAGAAAAAACATGCCCTATCAGCACCCTATACACAATGCCCGCTCAACACCCACTCAGACACACAATGCCCACTCTGCACCATAAACACAATGCTCGATCAGCACCCTCTCAGAAACACAATGCGCGCTCAGCACCCTCTCAGAAACACAATGCCCAATCAGCACACTCTCAGAAACACAATGCCCACTCTGAACCGTAAACACAATGCTCGATCAGCCCCCTCTCAGAAGCACAATGCCCAATCAGCACCCTGTCAGAAACACAATGCCTGCTCTGCACCCTCTCAGAAACACAATGCCTGATCAGCACCCTCTCAGAAGCAGAATGCCCAATCAGCACCCTCTCAGAAACACCATGCCCGCTCAGCACCCTTTCAGAAACACAATGCCTAATCAGCACCCTCTCAGAAATACAAAGCCCGCTCAGCATCCTCTCAGAAACACAATGCCTGATCAGCAATCTCTCAGAAACACAATGCCCAATCAGCACCGTCTCAGAAACACAAAGCTAGATCATCAGCTTCTCAGAAACACAATGCCCATTCAGCACCCTCTCAGAAACACAATGCCTGCTCAACACCCTCTCAGAAACACAATACCCGCTCAGCACCCCCTCAGAAACACAATGCCCGATCAGCACCCTCTGAGAAACACGATGCCCACTCAGCACCTCCTCGGAAAAACAATACCAAATCAACACCCTCTCAGAAACACATTGCCTGATGAGCACCCTCTCAGAAACACAATGCCAACTCAGCACCCTCTCGGGAACACAATGCCTAATCAGCACCCTCCCAGACACACAATGCCCGATCAGCACCCTCTCAGAAAAAGAATGCCCGCCCAGCACCCTGAACACAATGCCCGATCAGCACCCTCTCAGAATCACAATACCCACTCAGCACCCTCTCAGAAACACAATGCCCACTGAATAGCTTCTCAGAACACAATGCCTGCTCAGCACCCTCTCAGAAAAATAATGCCGGACTGCACCCTCTGAGACACACAATATCCGCTCAGCACCCTCTCAGACACACAATGACAGATCAGCACAGTAAACACAACACTTGATCAGCACCTTCTCAGAAACACAATGCCCACTCTGCACCGTAAACACAATGCTCGATCAGCACCCTCTCAGAAAAATAATGCCCATTCAGTACCCTCTCAGAAACACAATGCCCGCTCAGCACCCTCTCAGAAACACAATGCCTATTCAGTACGATAAACACAATGCTCGATTAACACCCTCTCAGAAACACAGTACCCACTCAACTCCCTCTCATAAACACAATGCCCGATCAGCACCCTCTCAGAAACACAATGCCCGCTCACCACCCTCTCAGAAACACAATGCCTATTCAGTACGATAAACACAATGCTCGATTAACACCCTCTCAGAAACACAATACCCGGTCAGCACCGTAAACACAATGCCCGCTCAGCACCCTCTCAGAAACACAATGCCCGATCAGCACCCTCTCAGAAACACAATGCCCTATCAGCACCCTCTCAGAAACACCATGCCTACTCAGCACTGTAAACACAATGCTCGATCAGCACTCTCTCAGAAACACAATGCCCGGTCAGTACCCTCTCAGAAATACAATGCCCAATTAGCACCCTCTCAGAAACACAATGACAGATCAGAACAGTAAATACAACACCCGATCAGCACCTTCTCAGAAACGCAATGCCCACTCTGCACCGCAAACACAATGCTCGATCAGCACCTTCTCAGAAACGCAATGCCCAATCAGCACCCTCTCAGAATCTCAATGCCCGCTCAGCATCCTCTCAGAAAAACAATGCCCAATCAGCACCCTCTCAGAAACACAATGCCCGCTCAGCACCCTCTCAGAAACACAATGCCTACTCAGTACGATAAACACAATGCTCGATTAACAACCTCTCAGAAACACAATACCCGGTCAGCACCGTAAACACAATGCCCGCTCAGCACCCTCTAAGAAACACAATGCCCAATCAGCACCCTCTCAGAAACACAATCCCTGCTCAGCATCCTCTCAGAAACACAATGCCTGATCAGCACCTTCTCAGAAGCACAATGCTGGATCAGCACCCTCTCAGAAACACAATGACAGATCAGCACAGTAAACACAACACCCGATAAGAACCTTCTCAGAAACACAATGCCCACTCTGCACCGTAAGCACAATGCTCGATCAGCACCCTCTCAGAAACACAATGCCCACTCTGCACCGTAAACACAATGCTCGATCAGCACCCTCTCAGAAAAACAATGCCTGCTCAACACACTCTCAGAAACACAATGCCCGATCAGCACCCTCTCAGAAACACAATGCCCGCTCAGCATCCTCTCAGAAGCACATTGCCCAATCAGCACCCTCTCCGAAACACAAAGCCCGCTCAGCCCCCTCTCAGAAACACAATGCCTGATCAGCACCCTCTAAGAAACACAATGCCCAATCAGCACCCTCTCAGAAACAACATGCCTACTCAGCACCGTAAGCACAATGCTCTATCAGCACCCTCTCTGAAACACAATGCCCGGTCAACACCCTAAACACAATGCCCGCTCAACACCCTCTCATAAACACAATGCCCGATCAGCACCCTCTCAAAAACACAATGACAGATCAGCACAGTAAACACAAAACCCGATCAGCACCTTCTCAGAAACACCATGCCCACTCTGCACCGTACACTCAATGCTCGATCAGCACCCTCTCAGAAACACAATGCCCAGTCAGCACCCAAAACACAATGCCTGCTCAGCCCCCTCTCGGAAAAACAATGCTTGATCAGCACCCTCTGAGAAACACAATGCCCAATCAGCACCCTCTCAGAAAAAACATGCCCTATCAGCACCCTATACACAATGCCCGCTCAACACCCTCTCAGATACACAATGCCCACTCTGCACCATAAACACAATGCTCGATCAGCACCCTCTCAGAAACACAATGCCCAATCAGCACCCTCTCAGAAACACAATGCCCACTCTGAACCGTAAACACAATGCTCGATCAGCCCCCTCTCAGAAGCACAATGCCCAATCAGCACCCTGTCAGAAACACAATGCCTGCTCTGCACCCTCTCAGAAACACAATGCCTGATCAGCACCCTCTCAGAAGCAGAATGCCCAATCAGCACCCTCTCAGAAACACAATGCCCGCTCAGCACCCTTTCAGAAACACAATGCCTAATCAGCACCCTCTCAGAAATAGAAAGCCCGCTCAGCATCCTCTCAGAAACACAATGCCTGATCAGCAATCTCTCAGAAACACAATGCCCAATCAGCACCGTCTCAGAAACACAAAGCTAGATCATCAGCTTCTCAGAAACACAATGCCCATTCAGCACCCTCTCAGAAACACAATGCCTGCTCAACACCCTCTCAGAAACACAATACCCGCTCAGCACCCCCTCAGAAACACAATGCCCGATCAGCACCCTCTGAGAAACACGATGCCCACTCAGCACCTCCTCGGAAAAACAATACCAAATCAACACCCTCTCAGAAACACATTGCCTGATGAGCACCCTCTCAGAAACACAATGCCAACTCAGCACCCTCTCGGGAACACAATGCCTAATCAGCACCCTCCCAGAAACACAATGCCCGATCAGCACCCTCTCAGAAAAAGAATGCCCGCCCAGCACCCTGAACACAATGCCCGATCAGCACCCTCTCAGAATCACAATACCCACTCAGCACCCTCTCAGAAACACAATGCCCACTGAATAGCTTCTCAGAACACAATGCCTGCTCAGCACCCTCTCAGAAAAATAATGCCGGACTGCACCCTCTGAGACACACAATATCCGCTCAGCACCCTCTCAGACACACAATGACAGATCAGCACAGTAAACACAACACTTGATCAGCACCTTCTCAGAAACACAATGCCCACTCTGCACCGTAAACACAATGCTCGATCAGCACCCTCTCAGAAAAATAATGCCCATTCAGTACCCTCTCAGAAACACAATGCCCGCTCAGCACCCTCTCAGAAACACAATGCCTATTCAGTACGATAAACACAATGCTCGATTAACACCCTCTCAGAAACACAGTACCCACTCAACTCCCTCTCATAAACACAATGCCCGATCAGCACCCTCTCAGAAACACAATGCCCGCTCACCACCCTCTCAGAAACACAATGCCTATTCAGTACGATAAACACAATGCTCGATTAACACCCTCTCAGAAACACAATACCCGGTCAGCACCGTAAACACAATGCCCGCTCAGCACCCTCTCAGAAACACAATGCCCGATCAGCACCCTCTCAGAAACACAATGCCCTATCAGCACCCTCTCAGAAACACCATGCCTACTCAGCACTGTAAACACAATGCTCGATCAGCACTCTCTCAGAAACACAATGCCCGATCAGCACCCTCTCATAAACACAATGCCCGATCAGCACCCTCTCAGAAACACAATGACAGATCAGCACAGTAAACACAAAACCCGATCAGCACCTTCTCAGAAACACCATGCCCACTCTGCACCGTACACACAATGCTCGATCAGCACCCTCTCAGAAACACAATGCCCAGTCAGCACCATAAACACAATGCCTGCTCAGCCCCCTCTCGGAAAAACAATGCTTGATCAGCACCCTCTGAGAAACACAATGCCCAATCGGCACCCTCTCAGAAAAAACATGCCCTATCAGCACCCTATACACAATGCCCGCTCAACACCCTCTCAGATACACAATGCCCACTCTGCACCATAAACACAATGCTCGATCAGCACCCTCTCAGAAACACAATGCCCAGTCAGCACCCTCTCAGAAACACAATGCCCACTCTGAACCGTAAACACAATGCTCGATCAGCCCCCTCTCAGAAGCACAATGCCCAATCAGGACCCTGTCAGAAACACAATGCCTGCTCTGCACCCTCTCGGAAAAACAATGCTTGATCAGCACCCTCTGAGAAACAGAATGCCGAATCAGCACCCTCTCAGAAAAAACATGCCCTATCAGCACCCTATACACAATGCCCGCTCAACACCCACTCAGACACACAATGCCCACTCTGCACCATAAACACAATGCTCGATCAGCACCCTCTCAGAAACACAATGCGCGCTCAGCACCCTCTCAGAAACACAATGCCCAATCAGCACACTCTCAGAAACACAATGCCCACTCTGAACCGTAAACACAATGCTCGATCAGCCCCCTCTCAGAAGCACAATGCCCAATCAGCACCCTGTCAGAAACACAATGCCTGCTCTGCACCCTCTCAGAAACACAATGCCTGATCAGCACCCTCTCAGAAGCAGAATGCCCAATCAGCACCCTCTCAGAAACACCATGCCCGCTCAGCACCCTTTCAGAAACACAATGCCTAATCAGCACCCTCTCAGAAATACAAAGCCCGCTCAGCATCCTCTCAGAAACACAATGCCTGATCAGCAATCTCTCAGAAACACAATGCCCAATCAGCACCGTCTCAGAAACACAAAGCTAGATCATCAGCTTCTCAGAAACACAATGCCCATTCAGCACCCTCTCAGAAACACAATGCCTGCTCAACACCCTCTCAGAAACACAATACCCGCTCAGCACCCCCTCAGAAACACAATGCCCGATCAGCACCCTCTGAGAAACACGATGCCCACTCAGCACCTCCTCGGAAAAACAATACCAAATCAACACCCTCTCAGAAACACATTGCCTGATGAGCACCCTCTCAGAAACACAATGCCAACTCAGCACCCTCTCGGGAACACAATGCCTAATCAGCACCCTCCCAGACACACAATGCCCGATCAGCACCCTCTCAGAAAAAGAATGCCCGCCCAGCACCCTGAACACAATGCCCGATCAGCACCCTCTCAGAATCACAATACCCACTCAGCACCCTCTCAGAAACACAATGCCCACTGAATAGCTTCTCAGAACACAATGCCTGCTCAGCACCCTCTCAGAAAAATAATGCCGGACTGCACCCTCTGAGACACACAATATCCGCTCAGCACCCTCTCAGACACACAATGACAGATCAGCACAGTAAACACAACACTTGATCAGCACCTTCTCAGAAACACAATGCCCACTCTGCACCGTAAACACAATGCTCGATCAGCACCCTCTCAGAAAAATAATGCCCATTCAGTACCCTCTCAGAAACACAATGCCCGCTCAGCACCCTCTCAGAAACACAATGCCTATTCAGTACGATAAACACAATGCTCGATTAACACCCTCTCAGAAACACAGTACCCACTCAACTCCCTCTCATAAACACAATGCCCGATCAGCACCCTCTCAGAAACACAATGCCCGCTCACCACCCTCTCAGAAACACAATGCCTATTCAGTACGATAAACACAATGCTCGATTAACACCCTCTCAGAAACACAATACCCGGTCAGCACCGTAAACACAATGCCCGCTCAGCACCCTCTCAGAAACACAATGCCCGATCAGCACCCTCTCAGAAACACAATGCCCTATCAGCACCCTCTCAGAAACACCATGCCTACTCAGCACTGTAAACACAATGCTCGATCAGCACTCTCTCAGAAACACAATGCCCGGTCAGTACCCTCTCAGAAATACAATGCCCAATTAGCACCCTCTCAGAAACACAATGACAGATCAGAACAGTAAATACAACACCCGATCAGCACCTTCTCAGAAACGCAATGCCCACTCTGCACCGCAAACACAATGCTCGATCAGCACCTTCTCAGAAACGCAATGCCCAATCAGCACCCTCTCAGAATCTCAATGCCCGCTCAGCATCCTCTCAGAAAAACAATGCCCAATCAGCACCCTCTCAGAAACACAATGCCCGCTCAGCACCCTCTCAGAAACACAATGCCTACTCAGTACGATAAACACAATGCTCGATTAACAACCTCTCAGAAACACAATACCCGGTCAGCACCGTAAACACAATGCCCGCTCAGCACCCTCTAAGAAACACAATGCCCAATCAGCACCCTCTCAGAAACACAATCCCTGCTCAGCATCCTCTCAGAAACACAATGCCTGATCAGCACCTTCTCAGAAGCACAATGCTGGATCAGCACCCTCTCAGAAACACAATGACAGATCAGCACAGTAAACACAACACCCGATAAGAACCTTCTCAGAAACACAATGCCCACTCTGCACCGTAAGCACAATGCTCGATCAGCACCCTCTCAGAAACACAATGCCCACTCTGCACCGTAAACACAATGCTCGATCAGCACCCTCTCAGAAAAACAATGCCTGCTCAACACACTCTCAGAAACACAATGCCCGATCAGCACCCTCTCAGAAACACAATGCCCGCTCAGCATCCTCTCAGAAGCACATTGCCCAATCAGCACCCTCTCCGAAACACAAAGCCCGCTCAGCCCCCTCTCAGAAACACAATGCCTGATCAGCACCCTCTAAGAAACACAATGCCCAATCAGCACCCTCTCAGAAACAACATGCCTACTCAGCACCGTAAGCACAATGCTCTATCAGCACCCTCTCTGAAACACAATGCCCGGTCAACACCCTAAACACAATGCCCGCTCAACACCCTCTCATAAACACAATGCCCGATCAGCACCCTCTCAAAAACACAATGACAGATCAGCACAGTAAACACAAAACCCGATCAGCACCTTCTCAGAAACACCATGCCCACTCTGCACCGTACACTCAATGCTCGATCAGCACCCTCTCAGAAACACAATGCCCAGTCAGCACCCAAAACACAATGCCTGCTCAGCCCCCTCTCGGAAAAACAATGCTTGATCAGCACCCTCTGAGAAACACAATGCCCAATCAGCACCCTCTCAGAAAAAACATGCCCTATCAGCACCCTATACACAATGCCCGCTCAACACCCTCTCAGATACACAATGCCCACTCTGCACCATAAACACAATGCTCGATCAGCACCCTCTCAGAAACACAATGCCCAATCAGCACCCTCTCAGAAACACAATGCCCACTCTGAACCGTAAACACAATGCTCGATCAGCCCCCTCTCAGAAGCACAATGCCCAATCAGCACCCTGTCAGAAACACAATGCCTGCTCTGCACCCTCTCAGAAACACAATGCCTGATCAGCACCCTCTCAGAAGCAGAATGCCCAATCAGCACCCTCTCAGAAACACAATGCCCGCTCAGCACCCTTTCAGAAACACAATGCCTAATCAGCACCCTCTCAGAAATAGAAAGCCCGCTCAGCATCCTCTCAGAAACACAATGCCTGATCAGCAATCTCTCAGAAACACAATGCCCAATCAGCACCGTCTCAGAAACACAAAGCTAGATCATCAGCTTCTCAGAAACACAATGCCCATTCAGCACCCTCTCAGAAACACAATGCCTGCTCAACACCCTCTCAGAAACACAATACCCGCTCAGCACCCCCTCAGAAACACAATGCCCGATCAGCACCCTCTGAGAAACACGATGCCCACTCAGCACCTCCTCGGAAAAACAATACCAAATCAACACCCTCTCAGAAACACATTGCCTGATGAGCACCCTCTCAGAAACACAATGCCAACTCAGCACCCTCTCGGGAACACAATGCCTAATCAGCACCCTCCCAGAAACACAATGCCCGATCAGCACCCTCTCAGAAAAAGAATGCCCGCCCAGCACCCTGAACACAATGCCCGATCAGCACCCTCTCAGAATCACAATACCCACTCAGCACCCTCTCAGAAACACAATGCCCACTGAATAGCTTCTCAGAACACAATGCCTGCTCAGCACCCTCTCAGAAAAATAATGCCGGACTGCACCCTCTGAGACACACAATATCCGCTCAGCACCCTCTCAGACACACAATGACAGATCAGCACAGTAAACACAACACTTGATCAGCACCTTCTCAGAAACACAATGCCCACTCTGCACCGTAAACACAATGCTCGATCAGCACCCTCTCAGAAAAATAATGCCCATTCAGTACCCTCTCAGAAACACAATGCCCGCTCAGCACCCTCTCAGAAACACAATGCCTATTCAGTACGATAAACACAATGCTCGATTAACACCCTCTCAGAAACACAGTACCCACTCAACTCCCTCTCATAAACACAATGCCCGATCAGCACCCTCTCAGAAACACAATGCCCGCTCACCACCCTCTCAGAAACACAATGCCTATTCAGTACGATAAACACAATGCTCGATTAACACCCTCTCAGAAACACAATACCCGGTCAGCACCGTAAACACAATGCCCGCTCAGCACCCTCTCAGAAACACAATGCCCGATCAGCACCCTCTCAGAAACACAATGCCCTATCAGCACCCTCTCAGAAACACCATGCCTACTCAGCACTGTAAACACAATGCTCGATCAGCACTCTCTCAGAAACACAATGCCCGGTCAGTACCCTCTCAGAAATACAATGCCCAATTAGCACCCTCTCAGAAACACAATGACAGATCAGAACAGTAAATACAACACCCGATCAGCACCTTCTCAGAAACGCAATGCCCACTCTGCACCGCAAACACAATGCTCGATCAGCACCTTCTCAGAAACGCAATGCCCAATCAGCACCCTCTCAGAATCTCAATGCCCGCTCAGCATCCTCTCAGAAAAACAATGCCCAATCAGCACCCTCTCAGAAACACAATGCCCGCTCAGCACCCTCTCAGAAACACAATGCCTACTCAGTACGATAAACACAATGCTCGATTAACAACCTCTCAGAAACACAATACCCGGTCAGCACCGTAAACACAATGCCCGCTCAGCACCCTCTAAGAAACACAATGCCCAATCAGCACCCTCTCAGAAACACAATCCCTGCTCAGCATCCTCTCAGAAACACAATGCCTGATCAGCACCTTCTCAGAAGCACAATGCTGGATCAGCACCCTCTCAGAAACACAATGACAGATCAGCACAGTAAACACAACACCCGATAAGAACCTTCTCAGAAACACAATGCCCACTCTGCACCGTAAGCACAATGCTCGATCAGCACCCTCTCAGAAACACAATGCCCACTCTGCACCGTAAACACAATGCTCGATCAGCACCCTCTCAGAAAAACAATGCCTGCTCAACACACTCTCAGAAACACAATGCCCGATCAGCACCCTCTCAGAAACACAATGCCCGCTCAGCATCCTCTCAGAAGCACATTGCCCAATCAGCACCCTCTCCGAAACACAAAGCCCGCTCAGCCCCCTCTCAGAAACACAATGCCTGATCAGCACCCTCTAAGAAACACAATGCCCAATCAGCACCCTCTCAGAAACAACATGCCTACTCAGCACCGTAAGCACAATGCTCTATCAGCACCCTCTCTGAAACACAATGCCCGGTCAACACCCTAAACACAATGCCCGCTCAACACCCTCTCATAAACACAATGCCCGATCAGCACCCTCTCAAAAACACAATGACAGATCAGCACAGTAAACACAAAACCCGATCAGCACCTTCTCAGAAACACCATGCCCACTCTGCACCGTACACTCAATGCTCGATCAGCACCCTCTCAGAAACACAATGCCCAGTCAGCACCCAAAACACAATGCCTGCTCAGCCCCCTCTCGGAAAAACAATGCTTGATCAGCACCCTCTGAGAAACACAATGCCCAATCAGCACCCTCTCAGAAAAAACATGCCCTATCAGCACCCTATACACAATGCCCGCTCAACACCCTCTCAGATACACAATGCCCACTCTGCACCATAAACACAATGCTCGATCAGCACCCTCTCAGAAACACAATGCCCAATCAGCACCCTCTCAGAAACACAATGCCCACTCTGAACCGTAAACACAATGCTCGATCAGCCCCCTCTCAGAAGCACAATGCCCAATCAGCACCCTGTCAGAAACACAATGCCTGCTCTGCACCCTCTCAGAAACACAATGCCTGATCAGCACCCTCTCAGAAGCAGAATGCCCAATCAGCACCCTCTCAGAAACACAATGCCCGCTCAGCACCCTTTCAGAAACACAATGCCTAATCAGCACCCTCTCAGAAATAGAAAGCCCGCTCAGCATCCTCTCAGAAACACAATGCCTGATCAGCAATCTCTCAGAAACACAATGCCCAATCAGCACCGTCTCAGAAACACAAAGCTAGATCATCAGCTTCTCAGAAACACAATGCCCATTCAGCACCCTCTCAGAAACACAATGCCTGCTCAACACCCTCTCAGAAACACAATACCCGCTCAGCACCCCCTCAGAAACACAATGCCCGATCAGCACCCTCTGAGAAACACGATGCCCACTCAGCACCTCCTCGGAAAAACAATACCAAATCAACACCCTCTCAGAAACACATTGCCTGATGAGCACCCTCTCAGAAACACAATGCCAACTCAGCACCCTCTCGGGAACACAATGCCTAATCAGCACCCTCCCAGAAACACAATGCCCGATCAGCACCCTCTCAGAAAAAGAATGCCCGCCCAGCACCCTGAACACAATGCCCGATCAGCACCCTCTCAGAATCACAATACCCACTCAGCACCCTCTCAGAAACACAATGCCCACTGAATAGCTTCTCAGAACACAATGCCTGCTCAGCACCCTCTCAGAAAAATAATGCCGGACTGCACCCTCTGAGACACACAATATCCGCTCAGCACCCTCTCAGACACACAATGACAGATCAGCACAGTAAACACAACACTTGATCAGCACCTTCTCAGAAACACAATGCCCACTCTGCACCGTAAACACAATGCTCGATCAGCACCCTCTCAGAAAAATAATGCCCATTCAGTACCCTCTCAGAAACACAATGCCCGCTCAGCACCCTCTCAGAAACACAATGCCTATTCAGTACGATAAACACAATGCTCGATTAACACCCTCTCAGAAACACAGTACCCACTCAACTCCCTCTCATAAACACAATGCCCGATCAGCACCCTCTCAGAAACACAATGCCCGCTCACCACCCTCTCAGAAACACAATGCCTATTCAGTACGATAAACACAATGCTCGATTAACACCCTCTCAGAAACACAATACCCGGTCAGCACCGTAAACACAATGCCCGCTCAGCACCCTCTCAGAAACACAATGCCCGATCAGCACCCTCTCAGAAACACAATGCCCTATCAGCACCCTCTCAGAAACACCATGCCTACTCAGCACTGTAAACACAATGCTCGATCAGCACTCTCTCAGAAACACAATGCCCGGTCAGTACCCTCTCAGAAATACAATGCCCAATTAGCACCCTCTCAGAAACACAATGACAGATCAGAACAGTAAATACAACACCCGATCAGCACCTTCTCAGAAACGCAATGCCCACTCTGCACCGCAAACACAATGCTCGATCAGCACCTTCTCAGAAACGCAATGCCCAATCAGCACCCTCTCAGAATCTCAATGCCCGCTCAGCATCCTCTCAGAAAAACAATGCCCAATCAGCACCCTCTCAGAAACACAATGCCCGCTCAGCACCCTCTCAGAAACACAATGCCTACTCAGTACGATAAACACAATGCTCGATTAACAACCTCTCAGAAACACAATACCCGGTCAGCACCGTAAACACAATGCCCGCTCAGCACCCTCTAAGAAACACAATGCCCAATCAGCACCCTCTCAGAAACACAATCCCTGCTCAGCATCCTCTCAGAAACACAATGCCTGATCAGCAGCTTCTCAGAAGCACAATGCTGGATCAGCACCCTCTCAGAAACACAATGACAGATCAGCACAGTAAACACAACACCCGATAAGAACCTTCTCAGAAACACAATGCCCACTCTGCACCGTAAGCACAATGCTCGATCAGCACCCTCTCAGAAACACAATGCCCACTCTGCACCGTAAACACAATGCTCGATCAGCACCCTCTCAGAAAAACAATGCCTGCTCAACACACTCTCAGAAACACAATGCCCGATCAGCACCCTCTCAGAAACACAATGCCCGCTCAGCATCCTCTCAGAAGCACATTGCCCAATCAGCACCCTCTCCGAAACACAAAGCCTGCTCAGCCCCCTCTCAGAAACACAATGCCTGATCAGCACCCTCTAAGAAACACAATGCCCAATCAGCACCCTCTCAGAAACAACATGCCTACTCAGCACCGTAAGCACAATGCTCTATCAGCACCCTCTCTGAAACACAATGCCCGGTCAACACCCTAAACACAATGCCCGCTCAACACCCTCTCATAAACACAATGCCCGATCAGCACCCTCTCAAAAACACAATGACAGATCAGCACAGTAAACACAAAACCCGATCAGCACCTTCTCAGAAACACCATGCCCACTCTGCACCGTACACTCAATGCTCGATCAGCACCCTCTCAGAAACACAATGCCCAGTCAGCACCCTAAACACAATGCCTGCTCAGCCCCCTCTCGGAAAAACAATGCTTGATCAGCACCCTCTGAGAAACACAATGCCCAATCAGCACCCTCTCAGAAAAAACATGCCCTATCAGCACCCTATACACAATGCCCGCTCAACACCCTCTCAGATACACAATGCCCACTCTGCACCATAAACACAATGCTCGATCAGCACCCTCTCAGAAACACAATGCCCAATCAGCACCCTCTCAGAAACACAATGCCCACTCTGAACCGTAAACACAATGCTCGATCAGCCCCCTCTCAGAAGCACAATGCCCAATCAGCACCCTGTCAGAAACACAATGCCTGCTCTGCACCCTCTCGGAAAAACAATGCTTGATCAGCACCCTCTGAGAAACAGAATGCCCAATCAGCACCCTCTCAGAAAAAACATGCCCTATCAGCACCCTATACACAATGCCTGCTCAACACCCACTCAGATACACAATGCCCACTCTGCACCATAAACACAATGCTCGATCAGCACCCTCTCAGAAACACAATGCCCGCTCAGCACCCTCTCAGAAACACAATGCCCACTCTGAACCGTAAACACAATGCTCGATCAGCCCCCTCTCAGAAGCACAATGCCCAATCAGCACCCTGTCAGAAACACAATGCCCGCTCTGCACCCTCTCAGAAACACAATGCCTGATCAGCACCCTCTCAGAAGCAGAATGCCCAATCAGCACCCTCTCAGAAATACAAAGCCCGCTCAGCATCCTCTCAGAAACACAATGCCTGATCAGCAATCTCTCAGAAACACAATGCCCAATCAGCACCGTCTCAGAAACACAAAGCTAGATCAGCAGCTTCTCAGAAACACAATGCCCATTCAGCACCCTCTCAGAAACACAATGCCTGCTCAACACCCTCTCAGAAACACAATACCCGCTCAGCACCCCCTCAGAAACACAATGCCCGATCAGCACCCTCTGAGAAACACGATGCCCACTCAGCACCTCCTCGGAAAAACAATACCAAACCAACACCCTCTCAGAAACACATTGCCTGATGAGCACCCTCTCAGAAACACAATGCCAACTCAGCACTCTCTCGGGAACACAATGCCTAATCAGCACCTTCCCAGAAACACAATGCCCGATCAGCACCCTCTCAGAAAAAGAATGCCCGCCCAGCACCCTGAACACAATGCCCGATCAGCACCCTCTCAGAATCACAATACCCACTCAGCATCCTCTCAGAAACACAATGCCCACTGAATAGCTTCTCAGAACACAATGCCTGCTCAGCACCCTCTCAGAAAAATAATGCCGGACTGCACCCTCTGAGACACACAATATCCGCTCAGCACCCTCTCAGACACACAATGACAGATCAGCACAGTAAACACAACACTTGATCAGCACCTTCTCAGAAACACAATGCCCACTCTGCACCGTAAACACAATGCTCGATCAGCACCCTCTCAGAAAAATAATGCCCATTCAGTACGCTCTCAGAAACACAATGCCCGCTCAGCATCCTCTCAGAAACACAATGCCTGCTCAACACCCTCTCAGAAAAAAATGCCCAATCACCACCCTCTCAGAAACACAATGCCTGCTCAGCACCCTCTCAGAAACACAATGCCTATTCAGTACGATAAACACAATGCTCGATTAACACCCTCTCAGAAACACAATACCCACTCAACTCCCTCTCATAAACACAATGCCCGATCAGCACCCTCTCAGAAACACAATGCCCGCTCACCACCCTCTCAGAAACACAATGCCTATTCAGTACGATAAACACAATGCTCGATTAACACCCTCTCAGAAACACAATACCCGGTCAGCACCGTAAACACAATGCCCGCTCAGCACCCTCTCAGAAACACAATGCCCGATCAGCACCCTCTCAGAAACACAATGCCCTATCAGCACCCTCTCAGAAACACCATGCCTACTCAGCACTGTAAACACAATGCTCGATCAGCACTCTCTCAGAAACACAATGCCCGGTCAGTACCCTCTCAGAAATACAATGCCCAATTAGCACCCTCTCAGAAACACAATGACAGATCAGAACAGTAAATACAACACCCGATCAGCACCTTCTCAGAAACGCAATGCCCACTCTGCACCGCAAACACAATGCTCGATCAGCACCTTCTCAGAAACACAATGCCCAATCAGCACCCTCTCAGAATCTCAATGCCCGCTCAGCATCCTCTCAGAAAAACAATGCCCAATCAGCACCCTCTCAGAATCACAATGCCCGCTCAGCACCCTCTCAGAAACACAATGCCTACTCAGTACGATAAACACAATGCTCGATTAACAACCTCTCAGAAACACAATGCCCACTCTGCACCGTAAACACAATGCTCGATCAGCAACCTCTCAGAAACAGAATGCCCACTCAGCACCCTCTCAGAAAAACAATGCCTGCTCAACACACTCTCAGAAACACAATGCCCGATCAGCACCCTCTCAGAAACACAATGCCCGCTCAGCATCCTCTCAGAAGCACATTGCCCAATCAGCACCCTTTCCGAAACACAAAGCCCGCTCAGCCCCCTCTCAGAAACACAATGCCCGATCAGCACCCTCTAAGAAACACAATGCCCAATCAGCACCCTCTCAGAAACAACATGCCTACTCAGCACCGTAAGCACAATGCTCTATCAGCACCCTCTCAGAAACACAATGCCCGGTCAACACCCTAAACACAATGCCCGCTCAACACCCTCTCATAAACACAATGCCCGATCAGCACCCTCTCAAAAACACAATGACAGATCAGCACAGTAAACACAAAACCCGATCAGCACCTTCTCAGAAACACCATGCCCACTCTGCACCGTACACACAATGCTCGATCAGCACCCTCTCAGAAACACAATGCCCAATCAGCACCCTCTCAGAAACACAATTCCCGCTCAGCACCCTCTCAGAAACACAATGCCTGGTCAACACCCTCTCAGAAACACAATACCCAATCAGCACCCTCTCAGACACACAATGCCTGCTCAACACCCTCTCAGAAACACAATTCCCGATCAGCACCCTCTCAGAAACACAATGCGCACTCTGCACCGTAAACACAATGCTCGATCAGCACCCTCTCAGAAGCACAATGCCCAATAAGCATCCTCTCAGAAACACAATGCCCGGTCAACACCCTAAACACAATGCCCGCTCAACACCCTCTCATAAACAAAATGCCCGATCAGCACCCTCTCAAAAACACAATGACAGGTCAGCACAGTAAACACAAAACCCGATCAGCACCTTCTCAGAAACACCATGCCCACTCTGCACCGTACACACAATGCTCGATCAGCACCCTCTCAGAAACACAATGCCCAGTCAGCACCATAAACACAATGCCTGCTCAGCCCCCTCTCGGAAAAACAATGCTTGATCAGCACCCTCTGAGAAACACAATGCCCAATCAGCACCCTCTCAGAAAAAACATGCCCTATCAGCACCCTATACACAATGCCCGCTCAACACCCTCTCAGATACACAATGCCCACTCTGCACCATAAACACAATGCTCGATCAGCACCCTCTCAGAAACACAATGCCCAATCAGCACCCTCTCAGAAACACAATGCCCACTCTGAACCGTAAACACAATGCTCGATCAGCCCCCTCTCAGAAGCACAATGCCCAATCAGCACCCTGTCAGAAACACAATGCCTGCTCTGCACCCTCTCGGAAAAACAATGCTTGATCAGCACCCTCTGAGAAACAGAATGCCCAATCAGCACCCTCTCAGAAAAAACATGCCCTATCAGCACCCTATACACAATGCCCGCTCAACACCCACTCAGATACACAATGCCCACTCTGCACCATAAACACAATGCTCGATCAGCACCCTCTCAGAAACACAATGCCCGCTCAGCACCCTCTCAGAAACACAATGCCCAATCAGCACCCTCTCAGAAACACAATGCCCACTCTGAACCGTAAACACAATGCTCGATCAGCCCCCTCTCAGAAACACAATGCCCGCTCTGCACCCTCTCAGACACACAATACCCGCTCAGCACCCTCTCAGACACACAATAACAGATCAGCACAGTAAACACAACACTTGATCAGCACCTTCTCAAAAACACAATGCCCACTCTGCACCGTAAACACAATGCTCGATCAGCACCCTCTCAGAAAAACAATGCCCAATCAGTACCCTCTCAGAAACACATGCCTGCTCAGTACCCTCTCAGAAACACAATGACTGATCAGCACCCTCTCAGAAACACAATGCCTGCTCAACTCCCTCTCAGAAACACAATACCCGCTCAGCACCCTCTCAGAAACACAATGCCCGATCAGCACCCTCTCAGAAACACGATGCCCACTCAGCACCTTCTCGGAAAAACAATACCAACTCAACACCCTCTCAGAAACACATTGCCTGATGAACACCCTCTCAGAAATACAATGCCAACTCAGCACCCTCTCGGGAACACAATGCCTGATCAGCACCCTCCCAGAAACACAATGCCCGATCAGCACCCTCTCAGAAACAGAATGCCCACCCAGCACCCTGAACACAATGCCCGATCAGCACCCTCTCAAAAACATAATGCCGGACTGCACCCTCTCAGACACACAATACCCGCTCAGCACCCTCTCAGACACACAATGACAGATCAGCACAGTAAACACAACACTTGATCAGCACCTTCTCAGAAACACAATGCCCACTCTGCTCAGTAAACACAATGCTCGATCAGCACCCTCTGAGAAAAATAATGCCCATTCAGTACCCTCTCAGAAACACAATGCCCAATCAACCCCCTCTCAGAAACACAATGCCTGATCAGCACCCACTCAGAAACACAATGTCTGATCAGCACCCTCTCAGAAACACAATGCGTGATCAGCACCGTCCCAGAAACACAATGCCCGATCAGCACCCTCTCAGAAACACAATGCCCGGTCAACACCCTAAACACAATGCCCGCTCAACACCCTCTCATAAACACAATGCCCGATCAGCACCCTCTCAGAAACACAATGACAGATCAGCACAGTAAACACAAAACCCGATCAGCACCTTCTCAGAAACACCATGCCCACTCTGCACCGTACACACAATGCTCGATCAGCACCCTCTCAGAAACACAATGCCCAGTCAGCACCATAAACACAATGCCTGCTCAGCCCCCTCTCGGAAAAACAATGCTTGATCAGCACCCTCTGAGAAACACAATGCCCAATCGGCACCCTCTCAGAAAAAACATGCCCTATCAGCACCCTATACACAATGCCCGCTCAACACCCTCTCAGATACACAATGCCCACTCTGCACCATAAACACAATGCTCGATCAGCACCCTCTCAGAAACACAATGCCCAGTCAGCACCCTCTCAGAAACACAATGCCCACTCTGAACCGTAAACACAATGCTCGATCAGCCCCCTCTCAGAAGCACAATGCCCAATCAGGACCCTGTCAGAAACACAATGCCTGCTCTGCACCCTCTCGGAAAAACAATGCTTGATCAGCACCCTCTGAGAAACAGAATGCCGAATCAGCACCCTCTCAGAAACACAATGCCCGGTCAACACCCTAAACACAATGCCCGCTCAACACCCTCTCATAAACACAATGCCCGATCAGCACCCTCTCAGAAACACAATGACAGATCAGCACAGTAAACACAAAACCCGATCAGCACCTTCTCAGAAACACCATGCCCACTCTGCACCGTACACACAATGCTCGATCAGCACCCTCTCAGAAACACAATGCCCAGTCAGCACCATAAACACAATGCCTGCTCAGCCCCCTCTCGGAAAAACAATGCTTGATCAGCACCCTCTGAGAAACACAATGCCCAATCGGCACCCTCTCAGAAAAAACATGCCCTATCAGCACCCTATACACAATGCCCGCTCAACACCCTCTCAGATACACAATGCCCACTCTGCACCATAAACACAATGCTCGATCAGCACCCTCTCAGAAACACAATGCCCAGTCAGCACCCTCTCAGAAACACAATGCCCACTCTGAACCGTAAACACAATGCTCGATCAGCCCCCTCTCAGAAGCACAATGCCCAATCAGGACCCTGTCAGAAACACAATGCCTGCTCTGCACCCTCTCGGAAAAACAATGCTTGATCAGCACCCTCTGAGAAACAGAATGCCGAATCAGCACCCTCTCAGAAAAAACATGCCCTATCAGCACCCTATACACAATGCCCGCTCAACACCCACTCAGACACACAATGCCCACTCTGCACCATAAACACAATGCTCGATCAGCACCCTCTCAGAAACACAATGCGCGCTCAGCACCCTCTCAGAAACACAATGCCCAATCAGCACACTCTCAGAAACACAATGCCCACTCTGAACCGTAAACACAATGCTCGATCAGCCCCCTCTCAGAAGCACAATGCCCAATCAGCACCCTGTCAGAAACACAATGCCTGCTCTGCACCCTCTCAGAAACACAATGCCTGATCAGCACCCTCTCAGAAGCAGAATGCCCAATCAGCACCCTCTCAGAAACACCATGCCCGCTCAGCACCCTTTCAGAAACACAATGCCTAATCAGCACCCTCTCAGAAATACAAAGCCCGCTCAGCATCCTCTCAGAAACACAATGCCTGATCAGCAATCTCTCAGAAACACAATGCCCAATCAGCACCGTCTCAGAAACACAAAGCTAGATCATCAGCTTCTCAGAAACACAATGCCCATTCAGCACCCTCTCAGAAACACAATGCCTGCTCAACACCCTCTCAGAAACACAATACCCGCTCAGCACCCCCTCAGAAACACAATGCCCGATCAGCACCCTCTGAGAAACACGATGCCCACTCAGCACCTCCTCGGAAAAACAATACCAAATCAACACCCTCTCAGAAACACATTGCCTGATGAGCACCCTCTCAGAAACACAATGCCAACTCAGCACCCTCTCGGGAACACAATGCCTAATCAGCACCCTCCCAGACACACAATGCCCGATCAGCACCCTCTCAGAAAAAGAATGCCCGCCCAGCACCCTGAACACAATGCCCGATCAGCACCCTCTCAGAATCACAATACCCACTCAGCACCCTCTCAGAAACACAATGCCCACTGAATAGCTTCTCAGAACACAATGCCTGCTCAGCACCCTCTCAGAAAAATAATGCCGGACTGCACCCTCTGAGACACACAATATCCGCTCAGCACCCTCTCAGACACACAATGACAGATCAGCACAGTAAACACAACACTTGATCAGCACCTTCTCAGAAACACAATGCCCACTCTGCACCGTAAACACAATGCTCGATCAGCACCCTCTCAGAAAAATAATGCCCATTCAGTACCCTCTCAGAAACACAATGCCCGCTCAGCACCCTCTCAGAAACACAATGCCTATTCAGTACGATAAACACAATGCTCGATTAACACCCTCTCAGAAACACAGTACCCACTCAACTCCCTCTCATAAACACAATGCCCGATCAGCACCCTCTCAGAAACACAATGCCCGCTCACCACCCTCTCAGAAACACAATGCCTATTCAGTACGATAAACACAATGCTCGATTAACACCCTCTCAGAAACACAATACCCGGTCAGCACCGTAAACACAATGCCCGCTCAGCACCCTCTCAGAAACACAATGCCCGATCAGCACCCTCTCAGAAACACAATGCCCTATCAGCACCCTCTCAGAAACACCATGCCTACTCAGCACTGTAAACACAATGCTCGATCAGCACTCTCTCAGAAACACAATGCCCGGTCAGTACCCTCTCAGAAATACAATGCCCAATTAGCACCCTCTCAGAAACACAATGACAGATCAGAACAGTAAATACAACACCCGATCAGCACCTTCTCAGAAACGCAATGCCCACTCTGCACCGCAAACACAATGCTCGATCAGCACCTTCTCAGAAACGCAATGCCCAATCAGCACCCTCTCAGAATCTCAATGCCCGCTCAGCATCCTCTCAGAAAAACAATGCCCAATCAGCACCCTCTCAGAAACACAATGCCCGCTCAGCACCCTCTCAGAAACACAATGCCTACTCAGTACGATAAACACAATGCTCGATTAACAACCTCTCAGAAACACAATACCCGGTCAGCACCGTAAACACAATGCCCGCTCAGCACCCTCTAAGAAACACAATGCCCAATCAGCACCCTCTCAGAAACACAATCCCTGCTCAGCATCCTCTCAGAAACACAATGCCTGATCAGCACCTTCTCAGAAGCACAATGCTGGATCAGCACCCTCTCAGAAACACAATGACAGATCAGCACAGTAAACACAACACCCGATAAGAACCTTCTCAGAAACACAATGCCCACTCTGCACCGTAAGCACAATGCTCGATCAGCACCCTCTCAGAAACACAATGCCCACTCTGCACCGTAAACACAATGCTCGATCAGCACCCTCTCAGAAAAACAATGCCTGCTCAACACACTCTCAGAAACACAATGCCCGATCAGCACCCTCTCAGAAACACAATGCCCGCTCAGCATCCTCTCAGAAGCACATTGCCCAATCAGCACCCTCTCCGAAACACAAAGCCCGCTCAGCCCCCTCTCAGAAACACAATGCCTGATCAGCACCCTCTAAGAAACACAATGCCCAATCAGCACCCTCTCAGAAACAACATGCCTACTCAGCACCGTAAGCACAATGCTCTATCAGCACCCTCTCTGAAACACAATGCCCGGTCAACACCCTAAACACAATGCCCGCTCAACACCCTCTCATAAACACAATGCCCGATCAGCACCCTCTCAAAAACACAATGACAGATCAGCACAGTAAACACAAAACCCGATCAGCACCTTCTCAGAAACACCATGCCCACTCTGCACCGTACACTCAATGCTCGATCAGCACCCTCTCAGAAACACAATGCCCAGTCAGCACCCAAAACACAATGCCTGCTCAGCCCCCTCTCGGAAAAACAATGCTTGATCAGCACCCTCTGAGAAACACAATGCCCAATCAGCACCCTCTCAGAAAAAACATGCCCTATCAGCACCCTATACACAATGCCCGCTCAACACCCTCTCAGATACACAATGCCCACTCTGCACCATAAACACAATGCTCGATCAGCACCCTCTCAGAAACACAATGCCCAATCAGCACCCTCTCAGAAACACAATGCCCACTCTGAACCGTAAACACAATGCTCGATCAGCCCCCTCTCAGAAGCACAATGCCCAATCAGCACCCTGTCAGAAACACAATGCCTGCTCTGCACCCTCTCAGAAACACAATGCCTGATCAGCACCCTCTCAGAAGCAGAATGCCCAATCAGCACCCTCTCAGAAACACAATGCCCGCTCAGCACCCTTTCAGAAACACAATGCCTAATCAGCACCCTCTCAGAAATAGAAAGCCCGCTCAGCATCCTCTCAGAAACACAATGCCTGATCAGCAATCTCTCAGAAACACAATGCCCAATCAGCACCGTCTCAGAAACACAAAGCTAGATCATCAGCTTCTCAGAAACACAATGCCCATTCAGCACCCTCTCAGAAACACAATGCCTGCTCAACACCCTCTCAGAAACACAATACCCGCTCAGCACCCCCTCAGAAACACAATGCCCGATCAGCACCTCTGAGAAACACGATGCCCACTCAGCACCTCCTCGGAAAAACAATACCAAATCAACACCCTCTCAGAAACACATTGCCTGATGAGCACCCTCTCAGAAACACAATGCCAACTCAGCACCCTCTCGGGAACACAATGCCTAATCAGCACCCTCCCAGAAACACAATGCCCGATCAGCACCCTCTCAGAAAAAGAATGCCCGCCCAGCACCCTGAACACAATGCCCGATCAGCACCCTCTCAGAATCACAATACCCACTCAGCACCCTCTCAGAAACACAATGCCCACTGAATAGCTTCTCAGAACACAATGCCTGCTCAGCACCCTCTCAGAAAAATAATGCCGGGACTGCACCCTCTGAGACACACAATATCCGCTCAGCACCCTCTCAGACACACAATGACAGATCAGCACAGTAAACACACACTTGATCAGCACCTTCTCAGAAACACAATGCCCACTCTGCACCGTAAACACAATGCTCGATCAGCACCCTCTCAGAAAAATAATGCCCATTCAGTACCCTCTCAGAAACACAATGCCCGCTCAGCACCCTCTCAGAAACACAATGCCTATTCAGTACGATAAACACAATGCTCGATTAACACCCTCTCAGAAACACAGTACCCACTCAACTCCCTCTCATAAACACAATGCCCGATCAGCACCCTCTCAGAAACACAATGCCCGCTCACCACCCTCTCAGAAACACAATGCCTATTCAGTACGATAAACACAATGCTCGATTAACACC